>NC_042997.1:81884084-81906584 GCF_006345805.1 Octopus sinensis | reverse complement strand
AGAAAAGCTAGAAAAATCAAGCAAAAATATAAAATCAAAGATCTCATAAACCTTCCTGCAACTAAGGAACTGTTGAAACAACGGATACAGTTGAAAGCTCAACGGCTTAGAAGGTATGACAAAAGAAACAAATTTTATCGACAAAATAAATTTTTTAAGACAGATGCAAAGAAATTTTATAGGGAAATTGGCAAAGATAAAATACACATAGAAGATCCACCTAAGATTGAGGAAGTGGAGGAGTTCTGGAAGAAGATATGGAGCAACGAAAAAGAGTTTAATGCTGAGGCTGACTGGATAGAACGTGAGAAAGAGAGACTGGATGGACTTGAAGAACAGAAATGGGAAGCAATAGGAATAGAGGAGCTAAGGTGTGTCCTTAGGAAGGCTCATAAATGGAAAACCCCAGGACTGGATCGGATCCCTAACTTCTGGCTGAATTGTTTGACAGAGGTACACGAACATCTCGCTGCATCTCTGTCTGATGTCACTCAGAACCCAGAGCAAATACCTGCTTGGCTGACTGAAGGAACCACCTACCTATTACCTAAAACCGAAGACACAAAAAACCCAAAGAATTACCGGCCAATAACATGTCTCAACACCACCTACAAAATCCTCACATCCATAATAACGGAGAGAATGTACGCTTTCCTTGAACAAAATTCTATCCTTCCACAAGCTCAAAAAGGTTGCAAAAGAAACTCTTATGGGTGCAAAGACCAATTGCTCATAAACAGAATGATTGTAGAGAATTGCCGGAGCAAAAACAAAAACCTGAGTATGGCATGGATAGACTACAGGAAAGCGTATGACAGTGTCCCACATAAATGGATACTCAAGGCCCTTGAGATATATAAGATCTCTCCTGTCGTCTCAAAATTCTTAGAGAATAGCATGACCATGTGGAACACACGTCTCTTTCTAAGCCATAGTAATGGGATGAGCCAGTCCAACAGCATCAACATCAAACGAGGCATCTTTCAAGGTGACTCCCTCTCTCCATTACTTTTTTGCATGGCACTGATCCCACTCTCAAGCGAATTGGATAGTACCAGATATGGGTACAAAGTTTTTAGTAAGTTAATAAACCACCTTTTCTATATGGACGACCTAAAGCTGTTTGCCAGGAATGACCAAGAGCTAGAAGGGCTGCTAACAACTGTTAAAGAGTTTAGCAATGATATCGGAATGGATTTTGGCCTTGATAAGTGTGCTAAAGCAACTTTTGTAAGAGGCAAGCTCAGGCAAACAGCTTCTGTTAAATTAGATATTGACACTACCATCAAGGAACTTGACCCACAGGAAAGTTACAAATACCTAGGAATCAACGAAGGAGATGGTATACATCATGCTACTATGAAGGAAAAAATAAGAAAGGAATACTATAGGAGAATAAGGCTTGTACTGAAGACTGAACTCAACTCCAAAAATTGCATTGAGGCCATTAACACCCTGGCACTTCCAGTAGTCCAGTACAGTTTTAACATCATTAACTGGAACCTTACGGAACTCCAACGCTTGGACAGGAAGACAAGAAAGTTACTGACATCCAAGAGCATGCACCACCCTAAGGCAGATGTAGACCGCTTGTACCTACCTAGAAGCAGCGGGGGGAGAGGAATGATGCAATTAGAGCTGTGCTATAAGACCTCTACTGTAGGAATGAACAGGTACCTATCTAGTACAAAGGACTGGATGCTGCGACTTGTGTGCGAACACGAAAGCAGCAAAAAGCTACATTCTATTGTCAAGGAAGCTTATAAGTTCGATGGGAACTAGACATTAACCTTGAATCAGATGAAGAGCCGGAAACCACTGCTACCAAGCAAGCAAAGCGAATCAAGCAGACTGCAAAAAAGAACGGGCAGAATCAAATTGAGAGGCGGTGGAGCCAGAAGCCCCTGCATGGACAATATATTCTCCGAAGCCAAAATGCTGATGTAGACCAAGCAACAACCCATCAGTGGCTGAAGAGCTCTGGATTGAAAGCAGAGACTGAAGGTTTCATAATGGCAGCACAAGATCAAAGCTTGTTTACCAGAAATTACCAGGCTAACGTTCTCCGAAACGGTACTGACCCTAAATGCAGATTCTGCGACACATTTGACGAAACGATAGACCATCTCGTTTCGGGTTGCCCTGTGCTGACACCAAACGAATACAAAAATCGCCACGATAGGGTAGGACAGTATATACATTGGAAGATATGTAAACACTACAAATCCGACACTCCTGCTAACTGGTATGAACACCATCCTCAGCCAGTTGTTGAAGGTAAAGATGTCACCATCCTCTGGGATTTTCCAGTCAACACTGACAGAACGATCAAGGCTAATCGACCAGACATAATTGTTAAAGACAGGGAAGAAAATACCTGCAGACTAATAGAAGTAAGCGTCCCCACTGATAAAAATGTATCTGTCAAGGAATTTGACAAACTTAGTAAATATAAGGACCTGGAAATCGAAATACAGAGGATGTGGAATCTCAAAACAAAAACTGTTCCTGTTATTGTAGGTGCCCTAGGTATGATAAAAAGGGGATGTCAGAAACACCTAGACAATATCCCTGGAAAACCATGTCTCAAGGAAATCCAAAAGATTGTGCTAACAAGTACTGCCCACATCCTTAGAAAAACCCTATCAATGTAAATGTTTGTGTTTGCATTACATGGAGATATATCTCTACTTCCCCTCCCCAAGCTTTCAGCTATATTTCAACAACACTTAACCTTCACTTGCCCTAGGGCGCTGGGTGTGCCCCGGCAGGTGATTGCATCAAACATGCAGATTAAAAGTAAATGACAATGATAATAATAATAATAATAATAATAATAATAATAATAATAATGATAGAAATAATAATGATAATAATAATAATAATAATAGAAATAATAATAATATAATAATAATAATAATAATAATATAATAATAATAATATAATAATAATAATAGAAAAAAAAAATAATAATAATAATAATGATAGTAACATTAATAATAATAATAATAATAATAATAATAATAATAATAATAATAATATAATAATAATAATAATAATAGTAATAATAGTAATAATAATAATAATAATAATAATAATAATAAAATAATAATAATAATAATAAAATAATAAGCCGACTACGGCAGCTAAAATGGTACGATTATAATTGTAACGGCAATGATGGCCGTCTCCCCACGAGCCAACCAAAGCTAAAAAATGATAACATTATCGTAGCACCAAAATGTTTTTGGAAACTAAAAGGAAAACTAAATCAGTATACCAAATCGCTTATCCTATGGTTAATCTGGAAGCGCGTCCCCCAGGGAAGAGCCAGCCTGGGATCGAAAAGTCATCAACTGGCACAAACTCTTCTCCGAATACGGACATGGATGGTCACTTGAACGGGATATCCCCCAACTCGAGCCCTCCAAGTTCACCACCAAATCCACCACAGAAAGAAAAATGTAAGCGGAACAAATGGACCCGAGAAGAGTATAAAGAAGTAATATAAGCTTATTACTATGCATTAGGTAGGCCATCTCAAGAGAGACACACCGCAAACTATTACAGTATATGGAGAACACGGAATCAAGACAGTAGGCCCTATTTGGACGAGAACAAATTAGCAAATGTGAGGAGGGATATCCTTAGAAATAACAGACTCACAGACAGTGAAATAAGTGCGATCAAGCACGCAACGGAAAATGACATAAATATAAGACACAAAGAAAATGAAGAATCAGATGAACAGGCTTAATTGAAAGACTGCCATCTGACCAAAGTACGCAAAGGCCTGAAGATACAAGAAATTCTATTGTACCTGTTAAAGATAGCAAGGAAAACGAAAAAACAACAGTAACTGAAGATCTCGCATTTGCTGAAGAACACAGAGAGTCTATGGCAGAAATGAGGCAGAAAATCCTGAATACACTTGAAGTTGTATGACATACAAGTATGAATGATAGAGAACCACTTCATAAACTCTCAAATACAAACTAAAATAAAAAACAAATCCAAATTGGCAACTATGTAACAAATGAAATAATACGAGAATTAAAACCTGATTTTACTGAGTTAAATTAAATTATTTACGCTTCTGCTAGGGCAATTGAAACCAGCTGTATGCCCCCGAAAAAACAAAGAAAACCAAACCTGGGAAGAAATCAAACCTGGAGAAGTAAAATTGAAAAAGAGATTGAATTTATGAGAGGGGAAATATCAATATTAAATTAACTAATATGTGGAAATGATGTAAGATCCAGAACAGGAAGAAAGATGAAGAGAAAATTTGGATCCTCACCAAGAGAAGAACTGATATCAATAAAAGAAACGCTGAAACAAAAAGTCCAAGCAAAAGCCCAAAGAATACGAAGATTTGAGAAGAGAAACAAGTTTTACAAGCAAAATAAGCTGTTCACATCCAATGCCAAAAAATTCTACAGAGAAATAGGGAAGGAGAAAGTAACCGTTAAAGACCCCCCTCCCAAGGAAGAAGTTCAAAACTTTTGGAAAAGTATTTGGAGTGACAAGAAGACGTACAACATAAATGCAGACTGGATTATACAAACTGAAGGATCCTACCAAAATTTACAACAACATGCATGGGAAGACATCACAATAGCAGACCTAAGAAAGGCACTCACGAAGGCCCATAATTGGAAATCCCACGGTAAAGATAGGGTGCCGAATTTCTGGCTCGCATCGCTCCCATGCGCACACGGTAAGCTAGTTCAGCTGCTCAATGGAATTATGAGAGACCCAAAGAAAACACCTGAATGGTTAGCAAGTGGCATTACTTACCTACTCCCAAAGAATAACGAAACCAACCTTCCAAAAAACTATCGGCCTATAACCTGTCTATCCACCACGTATAAAATCCTAACATCTATCCTGGCGGAGAAAACATATGCATTCATGGAGAAGAGCGATATTTTCCCCATTGAACAAAAAGGGTGCCGCCGAGGCTCTTACGGATGCAAAGATCAACGGCTAATCAATCGTATGATCCTTGAGAACTGTCACAACAAGCGCAGAAATCTCAGCACAGCATGGATTGACTATAAAAAGGCCTTCGACAGTATACCGCATCCATGGATCTTGAGATCGCTGGACATCTTCAAAATTTCCCCTGTGATTTCAAACTTCCTGAAGCACAATATGTCGTTGTGGAATACGAATCTCCAATTATACCACTCTAATGGACTACTTGCCTCAGAAAATATAAACATCAACTGTGGAATTTTTCAAGGTGACTCACTTTCACCTTTAATATTCTGCATAGCCCTAATACCCCTTACAAGTGAATTAAACAGAACAGGGTATGGGTATAAAATTGCCAATAAAAAAATAAACCATCTATTTTATATGGATGACTTAAAACTTTATGGTAAAGACAATAATGAACTTGAAGGCCTCTTGCGCACTGTGAGTTTGGACTTGAGAAGTGTGCCAAGGCCACTTTCCAGAGAGGGAAAGTGAAGACCACAAATTCAGTCGTGTTAGATGTTGACACAATCATAAGAGAGCTTGAGCAAGAACAAACATACAAATATTTAGGGATAAATGAAGGCTCTGGTATTCAGCATGCAAGCATGAAAGAGAAGATCAGGAAGGAATGTTATAGGAGAGTTCGTGCAGTCCTGAAATCTGAACTAAATGCACGTAACAAGGTGTTAGCTATAAATTCCCTAGCAGTTCCAGTTGTTACTTATAGCTACAATGTGTTGAACTGGAATATGAGTGAAATAAAGAATATAGATAGGAAAATACGCAAGCTGCTGAGTTGTAATAGGATGCATCACCCAAAGGCAGACGTAGATCGCCTTTACCTTCCCAGAGCCCAAGGAGGTCGAGGCCTGATCCAATTTGAACTCGCTTACATAACAACCACAATTGGACTGGCCAAATATCTCGAAATATCGAATGACTGGATGCTAAAGCTCGTGGAAAATCACGAGAGACGAAAGAAGCTTCATTCTATCATAAAGGAAAGCAAAACATTTGCTATTGATCTCGTGTAGGATACCCAAACAGAACAACCCAAGGGAAGTACGGCAATTGTTGTTGCAAAGAAGTTGAAAATAATGGCAACGAAAAAAGCGCACGAGCAATTGGCTGATAGGTGGGAGGAGAAACCTCTGCACGGCAAATATGTGACCCGCAGCAAACAAGCTGATGTTGACCAGAAGCAAACCCATCAGTGGCTACGGAGCTCAGGGCTAAAAGCAGAGAGCGAAGGTTTCATCCTGGCTGCTCAAGATCAAAGCCTATTAACCCGGAACTACCAGGCCAATGTGATGAAAAATGGAGCAGACCCAAAATGCCGATTCTGCAACGACATGATTGAAACAGTGGACCACCTAATCTCTGGATGTAAAGTCTTTGCTCCAGTGGAGTATAAATTAAGACATGACAGAGTTGGCCAATATCTCTACTGGCTAATAAGTCGGCATTACAATATCAAAACTGCCGACAAGTGGTATAATCACCACCCTGAGGCTGTAACTGAAGGAGAAAATGTAACCATTCTGTGGGACTTTCCAATACATACAGACCGAACCATCAAGGCCAATAAACCAGATATTGTTGTGAAAGACCAAAACAATAAAGTTTGCTTATTGATCGACATGAGCATCCCCTGTGATCATATATCTCAGCGAAAGAGTTTGACAAGCTCAGAAAATATAAAGACCTACTCATTGAAATTGAGAAAATGTGGCATCTCAAGGCGGTTACAATACCAGTGATCGTAGGAGCACTAGGAATGATCAAGAAGGGAACCGAAAATTATATGAGAATGATCCCTGGCTTACCATTCCTGCAAGAAGTGCAAAAGATTGTCTTAACTGGTATATCACACGTATTGAGAAGAGCATTGTCGATGTGAGAACTGTTGCTGCTCATGTATTTTAATTTAACTTAAAAAAAAAAATAAAAAAAATGAACGAACTATTGAGTTTGGTTTAATGGCCTACCAATGTATACTATGAGTTTCTTTGCCCTAGGAGTCGGGAAGACACTCGGCAAGAAATGGAAGCAAGAAATAGAAATAATAATAATAGTAATAATAATTTATTCTTTTATGGGCTACAAGGGCTAATATAAATTATACATAAAAGACAACACAAGACGTTACAAAGGGTTTTCACATTCATGTAAACATTAAATAACAATCCAGAAGTAACAAGTAAAACTCCCAATAGTGGTAGGCTCTTTAATGGTTACTCGCGGAAAAAGCAACAAAAGCCACGGGTTCCTGATCAACTGAACAAGAGCCCTCCTCCTTTTATTCTTTTTGCAGGTGTATTCTCAGAATTGGTCCATTCACACTGGCCATTTATCTAACATCCACCTACATTTCAACAAATTTGGTAGAAGACATTTCCCTCTTCACCCTCACTTTCCTTCTCAAGTGAGATTTGAAGTTGATGAGGGTTTGGCCAAAGACGAAAGTGTATGTCTTTAGCCCTTTCAAACGTGTCCACCACACTACCTCTTTCTCTACAACCACCAGATAAATAAAAAATTGCCTGCCCCTTCCGGTTAAAGGGAGTTGGCGGGACAATCTTCACTATCGATTCAGCTGATAGCCGTATCCGTCCTACACGCGACAGCAGCTAATAATAACAATAATAATGCTTTCAAATTTTCGCACAAGGCCAGCAATTGAGAGAAATGAGGTAGGTTGATTTCATCGATCCCATTGCTCAGCAGGTTTGTGAGGCTTTTACACCCCACTTTACTATCCGTTAGCCCCACACAGTCGAACTATGGCTCTACGACGGCGTTTAAATCGCCCACTAAAACAGGAATTACTAGGAAAACCTCCAGACGCATAAAAAAGGTTTGTTGTCCTACTCCTGTCTGAGCGTAAATCACCGAAAATCGGCATGAACGATTGTCAGTCAGAGCCTGGTTTCACTGAGAGCCACTACATCTACACTTCGTAATCTGAGGTTGCCGAGTAGATGACTATGCTTCATAGGAAACCCCAAATCACGTGCATTTATACGGACAATCCTAAGGATAACTGTTATGCGCGTTGGTACGTTGTTTGTTGGTGTGATAAAACTGGGCTGCGTTGTCTGTATGGTTATATATGCGTTCCTTCAGGTCTTTATTGTTCTTGCTTATTGCTGTGTAGTTAATGATGTTTGACATTTGCGATCTGAGAGTTGTGCGTGTGTGAATTATGTTGTGCTCGTGAGGGTTGTGTTTTTGATAATGGTGGTGGTGATGGTATCGATGGGAATGATGTTGACATTACTGGTGACGCTGCTGTTGGTGCGGGGGCTGTTATGTGTGTATTTATTCTCAAAGAGATTTCCCCGCTCTGATCATACCTGCCAGATTTTGTGTTGGTATGGCTATATTTTATTTCCTTTTAATTTATCAGATCTGCCAACTTTTTGACATTTAGGCTCTTCGTCGTCCCCATGGCCGCAGGATTTGTCTGACTGTTACGAACACGAGTGGGACATCTCTTTGGGAGACTTTTACCGTTGTTCTGTTGATAATAAATTTCTTATATTGGGGAATTCTGATGCTGTTATTTTCGCTGTTGTCTGATATGTGAAAGACTTAGATGTTCGTGAGTTCCCTGTTCTGTTCGCTGCTGTTGCCTTCACTGCTCTTGTTCATGTTGTTGTTACGTTTAATGAGGTCGGTGCTGCCATGATTACTGGTAAAGCTAATGATACTGTTGTTTTTGCAGCTGTAGTGGTCAGCGGTATTAGCTGGTGCTGTTGCTGCGTGTTGTTGTGGTGGTGCTGTCGGCAAAGGCGGGACTCTCTATTTTCTCTTTTGTTGCGGGGAAAAGGACTTGAGATGATTTATGTCTCCACACAGGTGAAACATCGGATTTCATCCCTCCACAGCCACATGGAAGTTTGGTGCAATCTGGTAAATTTGTTCTATCCATTCGCATCCATAAATCCAAGTACTGCTCGCAAAAGTTTTGTTTATGCAGTTTTCGCGCCTGTAGGATATTTATTTTGTTCATGCCACCAACCAGGAGATGTCTATTTCTAGTAAAATGTTTTCCATTATTATTTTCGCCATTCTGCAACCCAGATATATGAACACCGTCAAAGAGGAGTGTTTCGTTTCCTCCTCTTCCTCTGTGGGATATCTTACACGTACAGTACCATATCCCTTCCCTCTTGCGTCTCTCGTTCTAATCTACATCTTTCAACTCATTTAGTTTTATATGCTATTGCTTTTCTCAGTGTCTCCTGTACTCTTTTTCCATTTCTTCAAAACATGCATTTTGCATTTTTTAAATCGCCTATCGACAAATTTATATTTTGTTGTGTTTGTGTGATAGCATATGAGACCCCGTCAGGGCATGGTTTGTGCGTTTTGTCATCTTAGGTGGTTGTATTTGCACGTGCTATTTGTGCAAAAATTGTATTTTCTTTTATGTATTTGTTTTGCAAGATGCTTCACGTGTAACCATGTTTTGAAACAGATATTGTGGTACTTTTAAATGGTTATATTTTGCCATTTAAACTCACGGATTTTGCAGTTGGTCTTCACTTCAGCTTTATTTTTATATTATAGTTGCTTTGTCAAAGTTCTTTCGTCACACATTATGTGAACCCTTCAACAATGCTCTAGCTCACACGTTGGCTAGACAAATAGTCTCCATCTTATACGGTACACTTTAGCGGGATTTAATAGTGATTCTGGCAAGAGTGGGGCACTGGTCCATTTAGACCGATCTACGGCATTTGATAGGGTAACCATCACTATCTGGTGTCCGCTCTGGCACAGTTCGGCCTGGGTCTTGGCTTCCTCATGTGGATCATTCAGATTTATGACAACAGCGACTCGCTAGGTCGGGTGAACGGCTTCTTATCAAGGCCGTTCAACATCAAAAGCTCAGTTCGTCAAGGGTGTCCGCTCTCCCCGCTTTTGTACGTGATGGCTCTTCAGCCATTACTGCGAGAACTGAGCGGAATCCCGAGACAGCCGGGTTGTGGAAAGTCGGATTAAGCTTACGCGGATGACATCACCATCATCGTAACCGAAATGGATCACCAACAGAGGGTAGGCAATGCCATTAATGTTTACAAGTCGGTTGCAGGAGCAAAAGTTAATCGTGAAAAGTCAGTCGGCTTGCAGCTCGGCACTCGGAGAGGCAAATCGTTGCCCCCTGACAGCGTCATGGGACGTTGGACGGAGGGTCCGATTAAGTTGCTAGGAGTTGGTTTGGACCAGACCTCCAAATAGAGAAGAACTGGTCTGAGGTATCGAGCAGGTGACCCACATAGTCAAGGCCTGGTCTTGGCGGTGGCTATCCTTGGAAGGGAGGGCGGAGGTAGCCAATGTGTTCATCGCATCGGTCATCAGCTTCTGCCTAACCGTCGTTCTTTGCCCTGATTCGTGGTTGAACAAGCTGGAAGACAGCTCTTCTCATTTTTCTGGAAGGGCTCGAAACCGCTTGTGAAACGCTCTACTTGCTGCCAACAACCGTTAAAGGGTGGGCTAGGGATACCTTGGCTGTTGATGCGCAGACATGCGCAGAGGTTGAGGCAACTGTGGCTCTAGCTGAATGGTGAACAGTTCGCGGTCTTAAAACGACGAAAATATTTTGAAAAATTAAACTTAAATGTTGAAGTGAATCGACCGGCTTTTGTGTGTTCCTTAAATGGCTTACAAACACCTTCTGTATATATATATATATATATATATATATATAATATAATTCGAGACAAAACCACTATTTTTATATATATATATATACACATATACAGGGTGTCCCCAAAAAATGTATACACACCTTAAATAATTGTAAATTTGGGGTTTATTATAATTAGAATAATTTTCAACATGTAAAAGAATTTACAAATATCATTCTATTGTCTTGTTATCGCATGTTCTCAAACTGATGTCCGTTCTGCTCCAGACACTGCTGACAACGTGAAGCGATGGAATGACACACATCATGGAACAATTCCCTTGGGATATTCGTATATTCATGTTCAATGGTTGCCCTTAATTGAACGACTGTTGCAGGTTTCTGTGCGTAGACTGTGTCCTTTAGGTATCCCCATAAAAGAAGTCTGGTGATGTGAGGTCTGGTGAACGTGGAGGGTATTCAACAAAACCTCTCCGTCCAATCCACCTGTTTGGCAAGATCCCATCAAGAAAGGATCTAACATCGCGATGGTAGTGTGGAGGTGCCCCATCTTGCTGGAAATAAAACTCTTCCTGTTCAAAGTCCTCTCTAATGCTTGGCATGACAGACTGTTGCAGCAAGTGTATACATTTTTTTGGGACACCCTGTATATATAGCAAAAATTTAGATTCAGATGAATATGGTACTTAAGTTGAGGCACAAGAATTTAGTACGGTATTATCCATACAATTTCAAAGTAAGGTGATTAAAATCAAAATAAGCGTCAAGGATATCCAGAGGTAATGCAGTCCGATCGTTTCATGCAACTCCATTTAATTGAATAATGCAAACCTTACATCATTTTAAAATGCAGAGCATTAAAACTGACCCCATAAAAAAAAAAAAAATCAGTGATAATCAGGGTCTGAAACAATGTATATCTTCTTGAAAATTTAGTAACTTCTATACTGGAGTATGTCTGCAAGTTCTTTTTCTATCCCCTTAACTTCTTGGAGATTTTAGGTATAACTAGCAGAGTTACCCGGCGTTGCCCGAGTTACAAACACTTGAAGAATTAGACTTTTCTGTTATATTTTCTGTGATAAACTGGAATACCTTTGTTTCGAATTTCGAATTTCATCAAAATTACAGATGAGGGTTATGTATTGGAGCTCTAAAATGTGAGAGTTAACGCCCCTATTAGGGGTGGGCATCTTAATGTCAACCAGAGAAGTTGAATTGTTGAGAATCTTTTTAACTTGGGTCTCATATCTATTGTTTGAATTTCTTTGAAATAGGAAATATATGTTCACTGGGTTTGTAAAAGAGAGCAAAGCTACAGGAAACCAAAAGACGAATGATCACAATAAGCAGTCAGCTAACCTACCCTAGTCGTTACCACTCCCAATGTAGTATTCCTCACCATGCAGGTGACAGGCACAGCCGTAAGATGCGTTACGAATCTATAGCAATTGGAAGGGCATGACCCAACTGAAATAAATATTAACAACTGTGTGACGTGAGGGCTAATGAGAAATGAAAGTTGGAGTTTGCAAATGACCACTATACTGATACGTAACTGGACAGAATAAATATAAGATCTATAAATGTCTTTGAATAACTAGTTACTCATCTGGGAAAGCCTTGAAATCAATGTTACCATGTGGGGACTATGTGTGAACCAGTGATAATAAAAAGACTGAAAGGAGATCTGTAATTAAATAACTTTACTCAACACTTTGCAACTGAATCAGTGGAGGTAAAGATGCCTCTCCTTTACTTGACAATTTATGCAGCACATTGCAGAAATCACAATGTAAGTGTATGTCAAAGCAAACTCTTACACTGTTGTACCATTGAATTACAAATAATGCTCATCTTCTATGCTCGGATGGCCCCACACCTTCAAAGAATACAACTATTTGTCTTTGCTTAGATAAAATGACTAAATTGTGGGTGTTAAGTCCCCATGAAGGGGCCTTTCTAACTTGTAAGAAGATGAAATTTTATAAATATTACTTCATTTGTATCTAATATCTATGGTTAAAATTACATCACAACAAAAATATATGAATTGTCATGGGGGTTGTGGCCCTCATGCATAGAATATAATTTCCAAATTTCATAAAGATCCATTCAGTACTTTTTACTTAGTTTTGGTTGATGAAAGAAATGACTAAAATTTGGGAGTTAAGACCCCCATTAGGGTGTCTTAGAATCCTCATGTGAAGTGGAAACTTTGAGAATACTTCTTGATGTGTGTCAATTACCCATGGTTGAAATTTCATCAACATCGAAAATTTATGAATTTTCATGTGGGGTTCTGCCCCCTTTAAGCCATCTGAAATTCAAACCAAACATATTGCATTATACCCGCCCTTATGCATTGAATCTAAGTTTCAAATATCATAAGGATCCATTCAGTAATTTTGGTCCATAAAATTCTATGAAACACGCAGCATTACCCTTCTCCCTAGGCATCGATTTTGTGTTCCAAATTTCATTAAGATCGGTGCAGCAGTATTCGAATGTACAAGTAATACACGAACGCATAAAAACATTGTCTTTGATATAATAAATATGAATGTACACATATACATCCATGTGTATATATATATATATATATGTGTGTGTGTGTGTGAGTGTGTGTGTGTGTATTATATATATATATATATATATACACACACACACAAAGATAAATTGATAGATACAACTGAGTGGGTAAACAAAAATATGAGACACAGCGTAGTGCTTCTTTTATATTGATAAGCCTGGACTTATTCTATTAGTTTCTTCTTGTGAAACCAGTAAGTTATGGGGATGTAAATAAACAAACAGCATTTGTGAAGCAGTGATGAGGGTGAAACACAGAAACAAAATCACACACATACACTTAAATATATACATACATATATATACGATTGATTTCTTTAATTTTCTGTCTACGAAATCCATATATATATATATATATATGTACACACATACACACACACACACACACACACACACACACACACACACACACACACACACACACACACACACACACAAAGATATGAGATACTGCCTAGTGTCTTTTATATTTTGATAAGCCTGGTACTTATTCTATCAGTTTCTTCTTGTGAAACCAGTAAGTTATGGGGATGTAAATAAACGAACACCAGTTGTGAGGCAGCGATGAAGGAGAAACACAAAGACACACACACAGACTTACATATATACATACATATATATACGATTGATTTCTTTCAGTTTCTGTCTGCAAAATCCACTGACAAGGCTTTCGTTGGTCTGAGGCTATAGCAGAAGACATATGCCAAGTCACCATACAATGGGACTGAACCCAGGACCATGTGTTTTGGAACCAAGTTTGTTACTACACAGCCACACCTGCACATATTTATGAGTGTGGGTGTGTGTGTATGGGTGTATATATGTATACATGTATATATGTGAATATATATGTGTACATATTACATGTACACCAATATAAGTGTCTCTTTATAAGGAGTGACGTCAGAGTGGCTGAATGTAGAAGAATGTAGAAGGTTCAAAAGGTTCAAGGGTTCAAACGAAGTAGGAGGAGGGAGGCATAAGAATAGTAAGGTGAGAGAGTGCAGGTCAAAAGAATGGTGGGTTTAAATGATTTCTTTTATGAATGAGTGCATGTGTGTGTGACTGTATATAACTGTCTTAATGTGTGTATGTGTGTGTCTGAATGCGTGATTGTGTTTGTGGATGGGTAGATGTCAGAAAACTGACAGCTGTGAGGTGACAGGTCTGTGTCTGTGTGTTCGATTATGTTTACTGTAGAGAAAGGAAAGTAGATAGCGAAAGGGAGAAAGAATCGGGCGAGGTGAGAGGCAACGCAAGAATGGATAGTAGTAATTGGAAATATAAGAAAATCTTTTTGACTTTTGGGGTGTCTTCTACATTCAGCCACTCTGACGTCACTCCTTATAAAGAGACACTCATTATCGCAATGGGCTCCTCGAGAGCGCTCAGCTAAAAGGTTTTTTGTGTATTTTGATGTCGACATAAGTTCCTTGATTTTCCTGATGAGAAATCTGCATAATGTACTCCTTATTTCTTCGGAATTAGGAATATGCAGCCTTCGAAACATATGTCGAAAATAAAGGATATTTGTTAACTAGTCGTTCAGCTCCATTCTTTCATATACTGATATATATATATATATATATATATATATATATATATATATATATATATATATATATATATACGACGTGCTTCTTTCAGTTTCCGTCTACATAATCCACTCACACTCACAAGGCTTTGGTCAGCCCGAGGCTAAAGTAGAAGACACTTGCCTAGGGTGCCACGCAGTTGGGAAGCAAGCTACTTATCACACACCAATCCTGTATATATATATATATATATATATATAATATATATATATATATATATAATATATATATATATATACATACATATATAGTAAAAACGGTCAAGTAAATAAACATCTCTTAAAATTGCATTTTCAAACCTTCTTTCATATATAATTTCACTCGAGTGGTACCTTACAAATCCACTTTGTTATATATATAAGGCAAGGAAAACATCTCAGGTCGCATACAATGTTGTTATATATA
This sequence comes from Octopus sinensis, assembly GCF_006345805.1. NCBI lineage: Eukaryota > Metazoa > Mollusca > Cephalopoda > Octopoda > Octopodidae > Octopus > Octopus sinensis. Next base: position 81,891,350 of record NC_042997.1, on the reverse strand, counting down.
TATATGTATGTGTGCGTGTGTGTATGTCTGTGTCTGTGTTTGTACCCCCTACCATCGCTTGACAACCGATGTTGCTGTGTTCACGTCCCCATAACTTAGCCGTGTGGCAAAACAGTCTGATAGAATAAATCCTGTGGTCAGTTTCTTCAACTAAAGGCGTTGCTCCAGCATGTACGCAGTCACATGACCGAAACAAGTAAAACAATAAAAACCTATGCCATTTAATCCCGAGAAACGCCGGGTATCTCTGGTAGTGTATATATATATATAATGACAGGGCACAGAAAGTGTGTCTATGGCCAGCTGGAGGAGTGTGTCCTCCTGGGGCTAAAAACTACAGTAGCATCCACCCTTAGGGGTAGCCATATTGAAATGGCAAATATGCGTCACGATGTGTTACCGCTACTGTACATAACTCACTTTGATATTTATCATTGTTTGATTTCACTTTTTCAATATCAGCGACAGTGGACGCTGGAAAAAGTATAAGTATTTGTGAAGGAAATCTAATTCTCGCCGACAACTATGATTGTTATTCGTCTAGGGACCCCTCTTTCATCTGCGTTTTGAGAATTTTGCTGCCTTTTTGTTGAGTGAGTTCGTATTTTTTGTTCGTCGTTGTTTGTGTTACTCGTGAATTGAACAGTTGTCCGTTGTGTAACAGTAATTTTCGCCCTACGGGGCAGAAAATTCTGTGTTTAAACATTGTCATTACCTTCGAGGTAATTTTTTTGAAACATTTGTTCTCATAATTTTGAGAAATGGATTTCGACTTGGCGTCGAAGAGTGACTTTCCCGTGATGGGAAAAGGTGAACAAAAGGATACCGAAGTCAAAAAACAGTCTTTTTCGGCCGCAGTGGGCGGAATCGTAACGGATGTAGAATTTAAGATTGAACAGTTATTCGAATACCGGAACTTGGTAAAAACGGAAGGAAATGAAATTAAACTGGTACCGCCGCAAGCGAAGATACAGGAAATAAAGGCAAAGACAGTTGTATACAAAGTTTATAGCAGCAAAGAAAAAAAAAATTATGGATGTCAAGAACGAGATAGTAGAAAAGTGCTTGTCCCCGGTGTGGGACAAAATTCGCCACGTTGTTCGAGGTGCTCGCAGCGCTACCGTTGAAGCACATTTCGACTCGGCTGATGTGGCAAGAGAGGTGTCATCAATGACCTTGAAAAGTGAGGATATCATGTTGCTACCTTCGTATATGGGGAAAAGATCAGCCAAACTACATGTAGAGGATATACCGAGAGGGTATGATATAATGTGGGTAGCAGCGGCAGTCCTGCACAACGTAGAGCGGGAAGTTTCAATTCTGCAGATGAGAAGGAAAGAGGAGGTGCACTGGAAAGGACAAACGCTAGAACTCCTCATTCAAGCAGAAAATAAGATACTAGAAAACTTACCCGATAGGGTATTTAATGAGGAGGGAACTTCAATGAGAGTGTCAATGGAGGGGCGCAGACCTAGGTGCTTCAAATGTGGCGAAAAGGGTCACGTCCGCTCAAACTGTTTTAAAAAAAAAGAAAATCAACGAAGCCCCTCCTCAAAGTACTTCAAGCACCCTAAAAGAAAAGGCGGAAAAAGAACCCAAGACTGCGACAAGGAAAGGAACCGAAACAGAAAATTTTAATGAACAAATGGAATATACACAGGTGACACACAAAAGAAAAAAAGATAACACCCTGGACTCCCCTCCCCAAACAAAGAAAAAATCAGCAAACACCGCAGACATACATACAAAACAAATTCCCCAGCCCTACCCCCACGGCACTGTATTCATTGGAACACAGTTCGCCAAGCCCCTCCCCATAAAACAAGATTTGAAAAAATTGTTAAAAAAAAATGATAAGATTATAGCAGTTGACGAGAAGAACGATAGGGTGTACAAGTATTTCAAATTTTCAAAATTTAAACTATTCAGTAAGTCTACAGACACAAAATCACCACTCGCTTCGCAAAAATAAAGGAAGACGAGTGGAAGGAAAAAACACTACAAGAACATTTAAAGAATATTCTTATAAGAGATGTAACGAAGGAAATACTGGAGGCTAAACTTATTATAACCCCGGCAACCACACCTACCCAGAGCCCGATGGCAACGCCGGTTAAGAGCCCTGCAGCTACGACCACAAGGGAGGAAGAAGGGGAAGCAGGCAGATTTAAGTGCCATAGACAGGGACCCGGGTACTGGAAGCTGAACAAGTCTATTTTGAATTGTGAAGACTTCCGTACCCGGATTAAGGTGTTAGTACAGAGGGCATTGTGTGGCACCATCATTAACAATAGATGGTGGCACTCCCTCAAAAGAGCCATTCGTTCAGAGTCCATTAGATTTAGCAATCAGCTAAGATTAGATAGGTCTAGGATAGAGGACGATTTAGTTAAGAATCTAAACGAGGCAATGGAAGCTGGCTCTGCATCCGGAGTGATGACGGCAAGGACGGTATTGTACCGTCACCTTAACTCCAAACACGAAGGTTGCAGAGTTAGAGCTAAGCTACGCGCTGGGAAACGAGAAGGTATTAACGTTGCCGGATGGGCCCGTCGAGTGGAGAGTCAGAGAGGTAACAAAGCTTCAATCAAGTCTTTAACTGACGAACAGGGACAAAAGATCTATGGACAGGAGGAGATGCAAAAGTTTCTTCACCAGCATTTCGCCCGCGCGTTCGGGGGTGGTGTGGCGCCGGAGCGAGGGAGAGCCTTAAAGGACTTCCTAGCCGGCGGACCGCGGCTCTCGGGGCGTGAGGTGGAGTGCTGTGAAGAAGCGATCACTCCCGCGGAGATAGAGGGGATACTGGCCGGATGCGCCGGAGAGAAGTCGCCGGGGTTGGATGGTCTGCCCTACGAGTTTTACCAAAGTATGCCGGACTTGTTCGGGGGAATATTGGCAGGCGTCTACACGAACTGGCAGCAGAATGGGAGAATTCCCAGTTCTGTAAGCCGGGGAGTGGTGACGCTAATCCAGAAAGACCCGAGCAAGGGGGATAACATTAGTAATTACAGGCCCATAACTCTACTTAATGTAGAGTTAAAGATTTTGGCCAAAGTGTTAGCAAAAAGGTTGACGATTGTCGTGGAGAAACTTGTAGGGAAAGCACAGACATGTGCAATTCCAGGCAGGTCGATCCAGGACAATCTTCACCTTATACGCTACACCTTAGATAGGGTGGGTAAATTAACCGGCAAGGGCGGGATAATGGTCCATTTAGACCAAAGTAAAGCGTTTGATAGGGTAGACCATAAGTACCTGGCGACGGTCCTCGAAGCGGCTGGACTGGGCCCTGAATTTCGCGGGTGGATCTCCGCTATGTATAGCGGCATCAAGTCCACCGTCCAGATAAACGGTTACCTAACGGAACCGTTTTCGATCGAATGTTCAGTTCGTCAAGGGTGCCCCTTGTCACCACTTTTGTACGTGTTGGCTCTCGAGCCATTGCTGCGAAAGTTGGAGAGGCTGGGAAGTAACCCGGATGAGATCGGAGGTGGGAGGACGGTTACTGCTTATGCGGATGACGTCACCTTCATCGTGTCCAATGAGGCCCAGCTACCTTGTGTAGAAGAGGCTATCAGAGGATACGAGGCGGTGGCAGGAGCAAGGGTTAACAAGGACAAGTCGGTTGGCTTGCGCCTCGGCACCTGAAGGAGCAAGTCGATATCGTCCAGTGTCGTGGGACACTGGACGGATGGTCCTGTTAAGTTGCTAGGACTTTGGTTTGGGTCAGACTCCCAAACGGAGAGGAATTGGAGTGAGGTGACGAGCAAGGTGGAGGCATAGTACGGACCTGGTCCGGAAGGTTTCTGTTCTTGAAAGGAAGGGCGGAGGTGGTACAGATGTTCATTGCATCTGTAATCACTTACCGCCTGACCGTTGTCCCTTGCCCCGATTCATGGCTTAGCAAGTTGGAGCGAATCCTTTTCCGCTTTTTGTGGAAGGGAGGAAAGCCACTTGTGAGGCGCTCCGTTTGCTGCCAGGAACCGTTAAAGGGTGGGTTAGGAATGCCTTGGTTGATGATGCGCAGACATGCGTTGAGGCTGAAGCATCTCTGGCACCACCTGGAGGGTGATAAGGTGTGGAGTCCGCTGGCAGGGGAATTTTTCCCGAGACCGGCTTCCTTAGTGAATTTTAAACCCGGTCGCATCAAAAGACGGAATCTGACTTTATGGCAAAAGGAGTGCCGATAGGCACTCACGCTGATCCACAAGTCGGGCAAGGCCGGCTGCGGAAATACCACCGCGGTATTTTATAGCAGGCTGGTAGAGGCAAAGAACGACGACGTCCTAGGAGGGGCTCTGGGGTTTGAGAAGACCAGCTTACCAACCTGTTTAAAAAGACTTTCAGGACGGAGTATTTGGATAATTTCCAAAGATCCCTGACCTGGCAGTGTTATAGGAATGCTTTACCTGTTCGCGAGAAGTTATCGCGGCACGGAATTTCAGTGCCACCGACGTGTCCAAGATGCGGGTTGGACGATGAAACCGTCCAGCACGCTTTTGTACACTGTCGGAAGTTGTCAGACTTGATAAGTTACGCAGAACACGTGTTATCGCATCTGGGACGAGTACAGCTGTCGGCTGAGTCTATGATTAAGATGATACCGCCAACTGGACTCTCGAAGGAAGGTGAGGCATGTTTTCACTGCACGGTTGTAGTAGTAAAAGAATGCATGTGGCGTACAAGAATGGAAGGAGTCGCAATAGGATCCTTTGTCTCAGGCCCCGGCTTGCTCACTTACTTCAGATATCATCTGAAGAGCAAAATGGGGCTGGAAAAGAAGATCTTACCACGAGGTGTGTATGAAAAAAGATGGAAGGAAGTGGCAAAAAAAGGTGGGTGTCAGAAACCCAGCTTAACTATGGATGGAGGAGAGGAAAGAAAAGCTGCGGGGCCTTATAGGTTGCCGGGGTTTAAAATATCGGTAAGATCGCAAGTTAATGTAATGTTGTAATGTTCTATTGGTCATGCAAAGGACAATTTAAATACAAATTTTGTATAATGAATAATCCAAATGTTATGGAAAATTTTTAATCGAACCACTTAACTGTTTTTTTGTATGTATGTCCTGTATTGTCCTTCTATGTAATGATTTTATGATCGTAATAAAGAAATTCGTCGACAACTGTGATTGTCACACGCTGACGAGAGGTCAATACCTCAAAACTCGAGTCCGTGTGTATCATAAGTTGAAGACGGGAAGGATGACTTCCCTTTGCAAATACTGACAGGGCACAGAAAGTGTGTCTATGGTCAGCTGGAGGAGTGTGTACTCCTGGGACTAAAAACTACAGTAGCATCCACCCTTAGGGGTAGCCATATTGAAATGGCAAATATGCGTCACTATATATATATATATATATTAATCAATATAGGGTGGCAAAAAATTTTGTAGAATTTTTTTGCCACCAGCGGCCTAGTGGGAAAAAATTAAATAGTCATAGACCATTTCTAAGTTCAACATCACAATCAAGGAACGGCCATAATAGGCCATTCACCCACTAGATTGGGTAGATTGGCTTGATTTAATTTAATCAGGTTAGTTTACCATTAAACAGTAGATGAAACGGTGCATCGTATAAGAAATTACAGGGTAAATGTTTTTTAATTTTCTCCTGGTTTACGGAATTGATGTTATTTTGCGGTTGAAGCTTTTGGCTGTTATTTCTAGTGGGTGAATGGCCTATTATGGCCGTTCCTTGATTGTGATATATATATATATATATATATATATTATATATATATATATATTATATATATATATATACATATATATATATATAGGGAGAGTTTACGAAAAAAACAAAAGACGAAGACAGGTGGTGTACAAAACAAACAGATGTATTAGTATAACGCTCAGGAATAGAAAAAGTCTTTTACGTTTCGAGCCTACGCTCTTCTACAGAAAGGGACACAAAAAAACAAGGAGAGAATCAAGGAGAGAAAACAATGTGTGTGGTAGCTAACGATATATATATGTTTGACGATATATATTCGTATTCCATATTTTCATATTTCGTATTTCATGTTGTTTACGTTCTGTGGTGTCCTGTGCCCATATATGCATGTATATCTCTTATTATAAAAGGCAGATTTTATCTGCCTCCCTTTGTCAGTTATAGAAATCTACAATATAGGATTTCTTCAATTACAATTTACCTAGCATTTTTAAGTGTAGAATGCATCGGGTCATGCCAGGTCCAGTTTTTAAAATTTAAACTCCAATTAAGCAAAATTTTCCAGAAAACTCACATTCTGGTGTGTATGTCAAATGCTTTTCTTAATGTGGTTTACACCACACGCACACGCACACACACAGTGTGCAACGAATAAAGTGAAACTAATTCACTTTCTGTAGTGAGTGACTATTTCACTCTACATTCCCACTTCCACTTTACACACATAGACACGCAAATATATAAATAAAATTGTAAGCTAACGTGTGTGTGTGTGCGTGTGTGTGAGTGTGTGTGTATGTGTGTGTGCGCGTGTGTGTGTGTGAGGATGCGTGTGTGTGTGTGTGCGTGAGTGTGTGACAGGAAAGTTTTTTACGACGAATATAAGACCTATATTCAAGTAGCAGAAAGATCGCCCAAAAGTGTATATAGATATTTAAATGTATTTATATATTCATCTATACACAGATGTATGTATAATGTGTGTGTATATATTTCCATAGCGGTAACCTTTCACTCCATACAAAGTTTTTTAGGACGAATATAAGATCTAAAGTATATACAAGTAGCAGAAAGATCACCCAAAAGTGTATATAGATATTTAAATGTATTTATATATTCATCTATGCACACATGTATGTATAACGTGTGTGTATATATTTCCATAGAGGTAACCATTCACTCCATACAAAGTTTTTTAGGACGAAAATAAGATCTAATGTTATCTCTAAGAAAAAGAAAGATCGCCCAAAACTGTATATAGATATTTAAATGTATTTATATATTCATCTATACACAGATGTATTTATAATGTGTGTGTATATATTTCCATAGAGGTAACCTTTCACTCCATACAAAGTTTTTTAGGACGAATATAAGATCTAATGTTATCTCTAAGAAAAAGAAAGATCGCCCAAAAGTGTATATAGATATTTAAATGTATTATATATTCATCTATACACAGATGTATGTATAATGTGTGTGTATATATTTCCATAGAGGTAACCTTTCACTCCATACAAAGTTTTTTAGGACGAATATAAGATCTAAAGTTATCTCTAAGAAAAAGAAAGATCGCCCAAAAGTGTAT
>NC_042997.1:81874084-81876584 GCF_006345805.1 Octopus sinensis | reverse complement strand
TTTATGAAAATAGACAAAAGACGAAGGCAGGTGGGAAACAAACAAACAATTGTATTAGTATGGCGCTCAGGAAATATAAATAAAACAAGTCTTTAACGTTTCGAGCCTACGCTCTTCAACAGAAAGATACACAGAGAGAAAAAAAACACAGAAAGAAGGAGAGAAAAAAAATGCGTGCAGTAACTAACGAATCAACATGGCGATCTGATTTCGGCCAGAGGTCAAAGATCAAACATGAGACGCGAGAGCGAAATAAGGGGAGATAATAGGGTTGATAATAGGGTTGAATGACCAGCTATAGTGCGTAGGAGAGGTCTGGACGTGTGTATGTATAGGTTGGTGTATGTATTAGTATGTATTAATATGTATAAGGGTGTGTGTGTGTGTGTGTATGAGAGAGTATTAGTGCGTATGATGGTCTGGACGTGCGTATGTATGGGGTGGTGTATGTATTAGTATGTATTAGTATGTATTAGTACGTATTAGTATGTATAAGTGTGTGTGTGTGTGTATGAGAGAGTATAAGTGCGTATGAGAGGTCTGGACGTGTGTATGTATAGGGTTGGTGTATATATATGTATATATGTATTTATAGATACATGTGTGTGTATGTATATGTACTAGTGTATGTGTGTGTGTGTGTACAAGGATATATATCCATGTGTAGGTATATGCATGTGTATATGTTAATGGGTGTGTATATGTACACATGTATATATGTGTGTATAAATGTAGATATGAGTGTGCGTATGTGGATACGAATACACGTATGTATATGTGTATGTGTATTTACATGTGTATATGTATATACATATATATATAGATGTAAATTCGGATATGAATATGAATATGAATTTGGATATGGATATATATTTCTATGTGCTTATGTGCGTGGATCTATGTGTTTGTATGTATGTATGTATACGTATATGGGTGTATATATATGTACGCTTGTATGTTTTATGTATGTGTATATATATTTATATATTTATATATGTATGTATATGTATATATGTATGTATATATGTATGTGTATATTTGTGTGTATATATCTGTGTGTATATGTGCTTGTACGCGTATATGTATGTGTAAGTATGGGTATCTGTATGTATATATAATTATTATTTGTGTATGCATGTATGTATATGTGTATATGTATGTGTATGTATGCTTGTATGTATTTATGTATTTACGTTATTGTGTATATGTATATGCATGTATGCTTGTATGTGTATATGTATGAGTGTATATGTATGGACTTGTAGGTTTCTTTATATATGTAGATACATATGTGTGCGTGTAGGTGCGTAGATATGCGTATGTGTATGTATTTATATATATGTATGTATATGCATGGATATATATAGATGCATGTGTATGTATATGATGAGTGTTAGTATATATGTGTATGTATATGTAGGTATATACGTATGTGTATGCGTGTATGTGTGTATGTATATGTATATATATATATATATATATAACGTAAGGGGGATCAGCCATCTGAATGTGGCTAGGGACAGGGCGGGGTGGTGGGGGTGTTTCTGATGCATTTAGCCCCAGGCGATCATCGACGTCACCAGAAGGACCGACACCATCACGGTGTCCTTGCTAGTCTGCAAAGGGAGTGGTGACGTCGATGATCGCCTGGGGCTAAATGCATCAGTAACACCCCCACCACCCCGCCCTGTCCCTAGCCACATTCAGATGGCTGTTCCCCCTTACGTTATAGAGCAGTTACTGTTTATATCTCGCTCAGAGATTTATTATTGTTTGTACATACATACACACTCATACACATACACACACACACACACACACGGACATACATCTATGCACACACATACATACACACATACTCACATACATTCATCGGACACACTGCCACCCAGACATACACACAGACACACTCACACATCCACACACATACATACTTACGCGCATACTCGCAGGCGCGCGCACACACGCGCTTGCGCCGGTTCGCGCACGCATACGCGCCGCATGCACCTCGCTCTTGGACCCGACGAGACCTCCCGCCCGTTCCTGGGACCGTCGCGTGTCGTTGGGTTTTCCCACGCCCGTCTCCGCGGGACCACTCTTCCATCTTCCCCTCAGCTGGAGTCCTTTTTCCTTACCCCCCCCTTTTCGTTACACACACGCGCACACATATACACACATTGCTTAAATATATACATTACTCTTACACACATTCAATCTACTCGCCATTAATACCACCACGACACTGGACACACACACACACTACTACTCAACACACGCTGGCACGCTACATACACCCCCACCCCTTCCCCTCCCTCCCTTCCTCCTTCCTTCTTTTTCTTACTACTGACCTTGTCTGCTAAGCTGACCACTGTCTCGCCCTACCTCACACGCCTACACACAGACGCACACACTAACACATACATATATTTTTTTGTTTTTTCATCTCGCCTCACACACACACATACACACACGCACACGCACACACTCACACATACACACA
>NC_042997.1:81790706-81873984 GCF_006345805.1 Octopus sinensis | reverse complement strand
CATCTTTCTCCGTCAGTGTGATCCGTAAGCAATTACCCTCCTTCTTGAAATTTCCAAAGTATTTCCCTCAAACCTTCCTTCTCAATTAATACTTCTTTAAGCTGCAACATGTCGGCCGACAGGCTCCTGCCTGCTGCCTGGGCGCAACTTGTTGTTTGCATACCCACAAAGGGCAGCTACAAAATAATTTTCAAAACTCAACCACAATAGTACCTTCAACAATAAAATTTCTAATAACAATTTCTGCAACTCACATCACAAAAAACAACACTTCAACGATACACATGACAATCACAGTTGTCGACGAAAAGTAGGTTCCCTTCACAAACATATATCCTTTTTCCAGTATCGTAAAGACACTGATATCGAAAAAGTGTAAACAAGCGATAATAAATCTCAGAACGAGTTATAAACAGTAGTTGCAACAAATCGTGATGTATATTTGCCATTTAAATATGGCTAACGCCAAAGGGTGGATGCTACTGTAGCTTGTAGCCCCAGGAGGACACTTCTTCCAGCTGGCTATAGACACACTTTCTGTGGCTTCCCTTTGCAAATACTGAGAGGGCACAGAAAGCGAGTCTTAGCCAGCTGGAGGAGTGCCTCCTGGGGCTACAAGCTACAGTAGCATCCACCTTAGGGGTTAGCCATATTTAAATGGCAATATACATCATGATGTGTTGCAGCTACTGTTTATAACTCGCTCTGATATATATATATATATATTATATATATATATAATATATATATATATATATATAGATATATTTGTATGTATATATTTGTATATATATATTTGTATGTATATATTTGTATATATATATTTGTGTGTATATATATATATATTTGTATATATATATATATATATATTTCCATATATATAATATATATATATATATATATTTCCATATATATATATATATATTTCCATATATATATATAATATATATTATATAATGTATATTATATATATATTTCCATATAATATATATATTATATATATATATAATATGTATATCTATATATATTTCCATATATATATATTTCCATATATATTATTTCCATATATAATATATATATATATATATATATATATATATATATATATATATATATATATATTTCCATATATATATATATATATTATATATTATATTTCCATATATATATATATATATATATATATATATTTCCATATATATATATATATATATATATGTATATATATATAATTTCCATATATATATATATATATATATTTCCATATATTATATATAATATTATATATATATATATATATATATATATATTTCCATATATATATATATATATATATATATTCCATATATATATATATATATATATATATATATAGTATATATATATATTTCCATATATATATATATATATATTCTATTTCCATATATATATATATATATATATATATAATATTTCCATATATATATATATATATATATATATTATATATATATATATATATATTTCCATATATATATATATATATATATAATATATATATTTCCATATATATATATATATATATATATATAACTATATATATATATCTTTCCATATATATATATATATATATATAGATATATATATATTTCCTATATATATATATATATAATATATAATATATATATATATATTTCCATATATATATATTTCCATATATATATATTTCCATATATAGATATATATATATATATATATATATATATATATATATATATATATATATATATATATATGGCTCCCTCACAGACAGTCCAACTATGATCAGTGAGATGCTGAATGACCAGTTCAAAAGTGTCTTTACCACCCCGTTGGAACACAGACAAGTGAACGAACCAGTAGACTCTTTGCCGCCTCACCTATAACCAGCGAGGCGGTTTACAATAGAATGTATTGACATTAGCGAAAAAGATGTCCTACTAGCCATAGATGAAGTGGACACAAACCCAGCTGCTGGTCCAGATGGTTCCCAGCCATCCTCCTCAAAGCGGTAAGCATGCCCTGGCAAAACCCCTCAAGATTCTCTTCCAGAGCTTTCTGCGAATGGCAACTGCCAAGCAAGCTGAAGGAGGGAATAATATGCCCAATACATAAGGGAGAAGCAGAGCAGATGCCAAAAACTATAGCCTATCTCTCTGACTCACACATCAGCAAAGTCATGGAACGGATAGTCAGAAAGAAACTAATCGCATTCCTTGAGGAAAATAACTTGCTGAGTGATACCCAGCATGGTTTGCGACCAGGTAGGAGCTTCCTGACCCAGCTTTTACAGCATTATGACTGGGTGTTGAGGCAGTTACTCAACAAATCAAATGTGGACGTAATCTACCTTGATTTTGCAAAAGCTTTTGACAAGGTGGATCATGGTATGATATGCCACAAACTACGTGACCTCGGCATAGCTGGAAAACTTGGAGTGTGGTTGCATGACTTCCTGAAAGATAGGAGTCAGGCAGTAGTGGTTAATGGAGCCACCTCTATGAACACACAAATAGTGAGCGGTGTTCCACAGGGCACTGTCTTGGGACTACTGCTTTTTTATAGTGGCCCTCTCAGATATGCTCTCAAATGCCCGGATATGCACTCTGGCCACTATGCAGACGATACGAAAGTCTCGCAGAAAATACAGAACCCCAGCGATGTTGCACACCTGCAGCAGGAGTTGGACTCAATCTACAGATGGGCTGAGGATAATAATATGCAGTTTAATGCTGAAAATTCAGGCCCTGCGCTACCAGCATCCAAAACTGATATAAAACTTACAGGATACACCGGTCAACAGGGAATTTCAATCCCAGAGCCTAAGTCTGTGAGGGACCTGGGTTCGACATGAGTGATGATACCTCTTTCCAAGTGCACATTACCAGGATGGCGACAAAGTGCAGACGACTGGCTGGGTGGATACTAGAACATTCAACCCAGATAAGAAACCATGATGGTCCTCTGGTGGACATTCGTCCTCAGTCGCCTGGATTACTTCCCAGCTATAGTCACCCACCAGTGTAAAATTAACAGCGGACCTTGAAGCAATCCAGAGAAGATTCACAAAGAAGATCATCTCTTTGCAACAGCTCAGATACTGGGAAAGGTTAAAACAGCTAAGACTCTACTCCCTGGAGAGAAGACGGGAGAGGCATGCAGTAATATATGTCTGGAAGATCCTGGAAGGAATTGTGCCAAATTTTGGCATTGTAAGCTACACCAATGCTAGAACGGGACGACACTGCATAGTGCCAAAGATCCCAGCAATGTCATCACGCATCAGGTCAGCTTCTGCAACAGCCTGGGTTTCAAGGGCCCACAGCTTTTTAATATTCTCCCAAAGAGTCTGAGGAACTTGCACAAAGTAGATGTAGCGGTTTTTAAATCAAAGCTGGACATCTTCTTGTCAAGAGTCCCAGATGAACCTACCTCACGGCAAGAGGTGCAAATGAGAGTAGGTATATCAAACTCCATTCTTCACAAAGTGCCACATATTAGACGAGGTTTGTCGTAATAACAGTGTAGCACAAAACGGCGGTGCATCAGCATGGCCGCAGCTCTGAGCTGAAACTAGAAATATATATATATATATATATATATGCGTGCTACAAACCAGACCTATCAACATACGGAAAGGGTAGCTGCTGAACAACAATATTTTTGTGCATGGCACAAAAGATTGTACAGCAGCTGACCTGGCTACATCAATCTTACAGATGGAACTATCCCCAATACACAAGACCACCACAGCAAATAGACCCAAGGTGGGCACCACTGGCAACAACACACACATCGGTGCTCAGAGGACTGTTAACACTTTGTAACAGGATAAAATTCCCTTTATTGAGAGACCTTGTTGCATGCAATCAAGCCTTATGCATAGCACTTACGGAAACACACCTGAAACCAGATATAGCAAATGCAGAAATACACCTAGCACAGTTTGCTGTATTACGGACTGACAGGAAAGAAAGGAGTCATGGTGGAGTTGCGATGTACATCCGTGACGACCTCACCCCCCCAGGTCCTTTTGTCACACTTAAATTCAATATGTGACACGCTAATTGTACATATAAGACAACTCGGTGTCGTTATATGTGCTACATATCGCCCTCCAGATGCTCCAAATCATGTAGGCAAGTTTGAAAACTGCCATACAAAAATAGTAGTTCTAGTCACATTAGAACAACACATAAGTGTACTTCTTATGGGAGACTTCAATCTGCGCAATGTCAGATGGCCCGAGGCCCTTTCTCTCCCAGGAATAACATGATGCGAACAAGGACAGGTGAAGTCCCACCTGAACCTCAACACTTTGTACATGGAACAAATAGTACTCCAACCAACCAGAGCAGGTAACATACTGGATCTCTGCTTCACAAATAATAAGGATCTCATCCATAATGTGAAGGTTACACCGATGCTACTCTCAGATCACAACATGGTAGAGCTGACCATGTATGGACCAAAGGAAACCATGGACATGCAGCCTACAAGAAACTCTCAGAATCTTTCTAGCTTCAACTTCCATAAGGCAAACTGGAAACAAATTGAGAAAGAGATCTTCAAACAAAACTGGCCTAAATGTCTCTCCTCACCGGACATCGACATGGAACTTCAATAATTCATGTCTGTAATGCAAGCCATATGCTACAAATGTGTCCTGGAGAGAAAGGCCACTGTACACAAGAACAAAATCCCCAGGAAGAGGAAAATTCTTATGAGACGGCGTATAAAAGTTTCAAATCGCCTATACAAACAAATTGAAAGCAGTGAAAAGTCTCACCTGAAAATACAACTGCTGGAGATTGAAAGAAATCTGCGACTCTCCCATAAAAAAGAAAGAGCAGACAAAGAAGTCTGGGCTATAGACAGAATAAAATCTAACCCCAGAGCTTTCTAGAAGTTTACCAAAGAAACAGCTTCAGTGCACTGCAAGATAGGGCCATCCTCGAAAAAGATGGTACACTCACAGGAAACTCAATGAGGATAAGTTAACTACTAAATGAGCAATTCAAAAGTATTTTCACTCCACCCCCAGGACACTTGCAAGTCAGCAATTAAACTGACTTTTTTACTACTGCAGATATAAAAACAGAGGCAGTGATGATCGATTACATCAATATAAAGGAAGACGATGTAATAAGGGCTATAGATGAAATGAACTCAGGCTCAGCTACTGGCCCTGATGGATTCCTAGCAATCCTTCTAAAAGTATATATGCGAGTCCTAGCAAGACCACTGCAGACCCTTTTTCAGAGCTTCCTTGCAACTGGCAAACTTTCAAGAAAACTGAAGGAGGGTAAAATATGTCTTATTTATAAAGGAGGTAGCAGAGCGGAGGCCAAGAACTACAGACCTATCTCTCTGACCTCGCACATCAGCAAGGTCATGGAACGAATAGTCAGAAGAAAACTAATCGCCTTCCTTGAAGAAAATGACTTGCTGCCTGACACCCAACATGGTTTCCGACCAGGAAGAAGCTGCCTGACTCAGCTCTTACAACACTATGACTGGGTACTGAAACAACTGCCCAACTACTCAAATGTGGAAGTGATATATCTCAACTTTGCAAAGGCCTTTCATAAACTTGATCATGGAATGATATGTCACAAACTGCGTGATCTTTGCATTGTTGGAAAATTGGGAGAATGGCTTCATGACTTTTTATCTAAGCAAAAACGAATACAGTTGTGCTCTTGGAAGCTGTAGGGTTACCCGAGCATAAAAGGTGAGCATTATTTGTAATTCAGTGGTACAACAGTGTAACACTTTGCTTTGACATACACTTACATTGATTTCTGCAATGTGGTGCATAAATTGTCAAGTAAATGAGAGGCATCTTTGCCTCCACTGATTCAGTTGCAAAGTGTTGAGTAAAGTTATTTGATTGCAGACCTCCTTTCAGTCTTTTTATTATCACTGGGTCACACATAGTCCCCATATGGTAACATTGATTTCATGGCCTTCCCAGATGAGTGACTGCTTATTCAAAGACATTTATAGATTGTAAATTTATTCTGTCCGGTTACGTATCAGTATAGTGGTTATTTGCAAACTCCAGAGGTGACACTTTCATTTCTCCTTAGCCCTCACGTCACACAGTTGTTAATGTTTATTTCAGTTGGGTCATGCCTTTCCAATTGCTATACATTCGTAACGCATCTTTCGGCTGTGCCTGTCACCTGGATGGTGAGGAATCCTACATTGGGAGTGGTAACGACTAGGGTAGGATAACTGACTGCATATTGTGATCATTCGTCTTTTGGTTTCCTGTAGTTTTGCTCTCTTTTACAAACCCAGTGAACATATATTTCCAATTTCAAACAAATTCAAACAATAGAAATAAGAGCCAAGTTAAAAAGATTATCAACAATTCAATTCTCTGGTTGACATTAAGATGCCCACCCCCACCAGGGGCCTTAACTCTCACATTTTAGAGCTCCATGACCTTCATTTTTCAAGAGCAAAATTTTTTTAACAGGTTCAATAAGACTGGAATTTTGGAATATGCACATAAAAGTCAGTAGTATGAGATACATGTGGCACGATTACAATTTGGGGGGGGGGTAAAGAGGGAAATAACCTTCATCTGCAATTTTGATGAAATTCGAAACATAGATATTCCAGTTCATTACAGAAAATATAACATATATATTCTTCAATTGAATGTAACACGGGCAACGCCGGATATCTCTGCTAGTATATATTTATGTATATATGTGTGTGTATGTGTGTGTGAGAGAGAGAGAATAAGTTCAAGTAGAACATTTCAAACTTTTGGGGAGCCCCAAAATAAATATTTCTAATAAATATTCATCATATTAAAATGATAGCCTGCTAAAGCAAGCAATTAAAATATACCCGTTGGCCAGATTAGTTCATAGTTTATTACACAGATAGACTTGAAAATGCATTAATATGTCCCTGTTTCTCTCCCTTCTTCCCCTTTTACAAGTTATTTGCAAATATCCAGTTAGCTCTCCGACATAGCCTCTTTGCTTTTCCTTCTAGATTTTTTTTTTTTTTTGGTGATACCTTTTTTATGTTTTCCTTTAATTTTTTTTACACTGACGAAAATGGTAATACATACTACTTTAATTATCATTATTATATTTAAGGTTTTTTCTTACATAATTGTATTGCCATTTGAAACGTTCGTATGTGGATATTAAATTCTATTTTGAACTTTTAACATCTCTTCTCCATTTTCATAATTGTTTGTAATGCTTTATATAAGATTTTATCTTATACATACCTATAACGAATTTTTTGCTTATATATATGTAAAGGGTAAAGACCCCCTTCGGTTATGAATGACCATGGGATTGCACCTAGAAAGTTACCCTCCTAGACACAAGTCCGGGCAAGGTTGTTTATGGAAGACCAGCAGTCGCCCATGCATACCGACCTCCCCTCTCCACGCCACTAGTGTTATCCAAGGGAAAGACAAAGGCCGATACAGCTTGGCACCTGTGACGTCGCAACTCATTTCTACAGTTGAGTGAACTGGAGCAACGTGAAATAAAGTGTCTTGCTCAAGAACACAACACGCAGCCCGGTCCGGGATTCGAGCTCACAACCTCACGATCGTAAGCTCGACGCTCTAACCACTGAGCCATGTGTGAGAGAGAGTTTGTATGTGTATGGATATATATATGTGTATATATGTATGTATGTATGTATGTATGTATGTATATATATATATATCACTCTTGTTCTTTATTCTAAATATACAAAACTTTCTAGCCTCAGATTTTAGTAGATGATAAAGGGATAAATAAATTGGAAATGAATTACAACCCTATGACCCCACTATGCTCCATGCTATTCTAAGAAATTATAGTTTGTTTTTCTAAGATACTTTTGCTACATTAGCGACAACATAAATTTCTTCCATCTTACTCTGTTATAATATTTAAGAAAAATTATATTAATGTTCCTACCTGTTGAAATTCTATATATATTTTTTTTGTGCAGCTGAAGGTAGCACTACATTTAAATTGATGTAATGATTGCATTGTTCAATTAGATGGAGCCACTTGAAACGTCCATACTGCATTACAACTTTATATCCTGCTGTTTTTAATTTTGATTTTATTCACCTTCGAGCTAGCTATCTATCTATCTATCTATCTATCTATCTATCTAGATATAGATAGATAGATAGATAGATAGATAGATAGATAGATAGATAGATAGATAGATAGATAGATAGATAGATAGATAGATAGATAGATAGATAGATAGATAAATAGATAGATAGATATAGCTTCCCTCAGATGCGTCGCCACTGCAATTCGCGCATGAAAACGTAAACACGTCGACTGCAATACCGCTGTACGAAAACTGCAAACCTGTGAGTCAAATTCTAATCGCATATGCTTCCATATTTATACAAATCCTCTCTGTATATGTACATTGCTGTTTCCTCTCGGTCTCTTGCTTATACGTCAATAATAATTATAAATACGAAAGAAACATTAACACATGTCCATGACGGTATTCTGTCAAAAAGTAAACGCAATAAAGACGGACCCATAACAAAACGAAAACAAAAACGATTGACAAGTAACCGTGAATACAATGAAATGGTTGATTTATGATTTACACACACTACTGTGCATCACTCGTCCCGAAATACACAGGAATAAACTCATACAGTAAATACCCAACAAAATGAACAAATCCCACAAGTGCCATAGAAGTCCGATACCCAAAAGAAGAACACAACCTGTACTGCACAAGCAACGCACAATACAAAAACTAATACAACAGAAGACACAAACCAAACCCCATAACATACTGATGCAATACAATATTCCCCAAAGGGGGAAAAATAGTGCACACACCAGTACAAAAGTGCAGCAAGTGATGCAATAGAAGGTTACTTGAAGCTATAAGATGTCGAATAATAATATTGGTGATGACGATGGTGACGAATGTTATCATACCTCAGTTTATGAGAGACAAGATTTTACGTAGAAACTCTGATTGTAACAGGAAATGAGGTTAGAACATTAAGGGAAGGCCTCTCGTTCAGCAGTAGTTCAATAAAGATGCAGGCGGATCACAGCTGTTACCCTAAGACAGCATCAGCAGATAATACAGTAAGGAGGAGGAAGTGGGCCAGGATAGTGATGCAGTGTTACTTAAAAAATGAACCTAAAAGAATGGGGTTTAGAAAAGGGTGTTAAAACTTTGGGTAACGAAGGGTATGTTTAATGTGACTGAGAAGAGCTAATGCTTTTAGAAGAAAGTAGATGACAGAATTGGAGGTAGAAAAGATCACAAGAGAACTGGGAAAGAAAGACCAGGCAGTAGGAAAGACAAACAACAGCGTAAGTGATGTAGTTCAAATAAAGAAGAACCTAAAGGAAAAAAATAATAATTGCACTATCAATAAGGAAAGGACAACTGGCACCAGCAATTTAAGTGAGGAAGATGTGAAGATATTAGATGAGTTGCAGGAAGTAATGAGTAAATAAATAAGAAAAAGATTTCCAGCATTAAAAGGTACAAACATAGGGAAGCTGCCAGATATGACTAAGAAACTAAATTCTGTTATTAGTAGGATAGATAATAAAAATATAGTTGACACTAACTTATTGATCTATGCAGTTGCGGTAGTAGTTACTTGAAGATTAAATATTCTACAAGGAAAGATTAGAAAAGAGCAAATGTGGAAAAGGAGACTACAAAATAAAGGGAAGATTTAAAACAAGATCTGAGTAGAATAGTAGCCTGGAAACTGAACAAGTTAGGAAACATTAGATTTAAATCTTCTCTTTAGAAATAATACTTTAATCAAAGAGATAGGATTGGGGACAGTCAAAGAAGAGTTGAAACAGTAGCAGGTAAGCTTTCCAGATATCAGAAAAGAATAGATCAGTATCAACAGAATAGATTATTTGAAACAGACCAGAGGGGATTTTATAACCAAATAAATAGTGGGAAGACAGTATTGAAGATAAGAAATCTAATGCAAAAGAAGCTAGAAAATTCTGGTGTAACATTTGGGATAAACCAGTTAATCATAATGAAGATGCAGTATGGTTAAAGAAAGTGAGGGAAGAAGTAGTGAGTTAAAAGCAGCCAAATCTAAGACTAACATTAATGAGTAAAGTGTTAGGAAAAATGCTGGAATGGAAAGGTTCAGAACGAGACTTAGAACTAGGGTACTGGTTAAAGAAATTTAGTAGTTTACATGGGAGGCTGGGGGAACAACTTCATAACACCAATTTACCGGTGGTTAGCTTATTGTTCTCTATACTGTAGCACCGCTCTGCTGATGGTGTGCATCAGAAAGCCAGGTATTTGGTCAAATAAGGTTCAGGAGGTCAGGACTCAAAGGGTTAATTGAGTAGTAATGCCAGATTGGATGATTAGAGGGAGAACAATACTCCTTATGAAAGACAAAAGCAAGAGTAATACAGCTAGCAATTATAGACCAATGACTTGCTTACCATTAGTAAAGAAGCTTTCAGATAGCATTTACGAGCACCTTGACGACCAGAATTTACTGCCAGAAGAATAGAAAGGTTGCAAGAAAAAAGGCTAGAGGAACGCATGATCTATTATGTATAAACAAAGTAGTCCTAAATTAAGTAAAATATAGAAAGGAAAAATCTAACAATAGCATGGAATAGATTATAAGAAAGCCTATGACATGATCCTACACCCATTTTGAGTATATTCAGTACAGCAGGAAGCATAAGATAACTTAGATATTCAGCAGCTTTTGTAGACAAAAACTGAATTAACAAAACCATACAGAAGAACTAGGAAGGAATACAATATGAATGGAGGACTCCACCAAAGAGCAGGAGTAGCAAGATTATACTTACCTAGAAAGGAAGGTGGAAGAGGGTTGATATCAGTAGAAGACTGCTAGAGTAGATATAGCTATGTGGGTAATAGTGAAGTTTATTAAAAGCTGCTAGAGTCACAGTAAGACATAGGGAAATCAAAACCCCAAACGAAGTTAAAAACCAGAAAAAGGGACAAAAGTTATCTGTCAAACAGGAGAAGAATTAGCATGGCAGAATCTCAAAGATAGTTGCAGCAAATAGTAGTGAGAAAGGTTATGGTTGCAGAAAGGAAAGCTGAAGAGGGAGACAGAAAGTTAGTTAGTAGCAGCACAAGATAAAGCATTAAGAACTAAGTGGATTAAAGCCAAAGTAGATACCCAATGCAGATTATGCAAATCAAAAGAGGAAAGTGTTACTTATGTAGTAAGTGAATGTAACATGATGGTACAGAAAGAATACAAGAAAACAGTAATCCACTGGGAGTTGTGTAGAAAGCTAGGATTTGAAAATACTTATAAATGGTACGAACATGAACTTAGTATGAACATGAACTAGAAAGTAAGAAATATACAATGTTATTGGACTTTAACATTATGACTGACAGAGTAATAGAAGCTAGAAAGTTTGATTTAGTAGTAGTAGATAAAGAGAATAGGAAATGCTAGATAATTGTAGAGTTACCTCTTCCGTGACTTCCTTATTCGACTTTCTTAGGGCTCTCTTGAACGTATCGGCAAAGTGCTCTGCTTGTCCATTAAATTTGGGATGGTATGGCGCAGTAGTTACATGTTGTACAGCGGACATTTTACAAAACTTTTTAAACTCAAAAGACACAGATTGCGTTCCATTGTCAGACACTATTGCGTCTGGGACGCCGAATCTTGCAAACTGCTCCTGTAGAAATTTTCTCGCAGTTGAGGAGGTTGGCTTTTTACACTAACAAATTTCTGGTCATTTAGAGAAACTATCTACTACAACTAAGTAGTATGAACCGCCTAAGGAACCAGCGGTTCTTGACCACGGAACATCTACTTTTGGCCAAGGTTCACTTTTTATCATAGGTAATTTTGCTGCTAGGGTTAGGGCACATCCTCTACAGCCTTTCACTAAATTTTCGATTTCTCTATCCATTTTTGGCCAGTACACATAACTACGCATTATAGCTTTCATCCTCGAAATACCAGGGTGCCTAACATGGAATAGCCTCAACATTTTCTTTTGTAATGTTTCAGGAATTACTAATCTCTGTGCATACATCAATACGTCATCACAAATTGAGTATAGGTTCACATCTTGGTTTCGCTTCGCACTAATCCTGTTCCTATTTACTTTTCCTGTCCACAGTATTCTTTTCATTTCTTTTATGACTTTATCCTTGTCTACATTTCGTTTTATGTCTTCTAAGGTTACTGATAATTCGCGTATCACATTCCCCATTACTTTACTTTATTTCTCCTTCTGATATTAATGCTGCGATTACCGTATCTTCAAATGGCTTGTAGTGTTTCGGTATCAGTCTGGACAAACCATCTGCATGCCCTAGTTTTTTTACGGTAAATATTCCATCTTGTAATCATAATTCAATAATGTAGTGCCCCATCACTGTAGTCTATTTGCTGTGTGTTGATATTCCTTTTTTATAACTGTATATTGAAAGTAGTGGGCGAATAAATCTATGGAATTTTTTCACACAGAATATGATTGCTAACGCTTCCTTTTCTATATGGCTGTAGTTCCTTTCAGCTAGTAATAACGATCGTGACGCATGGGCTATAACCTTTTTACTCCCATCGTCATATTTGTGCAGGAGCACTGTTCTTACGCCGTAATCGCTCGCATCTTTAACCAATAAAATATTCAACTTCGGATCAAAATGCGTTAACAATAAGTTCGATGTGAAAATGTTTTCTTAATTTGTCAAATACCTTCTAGTACTCATCAGTCCAGCACCATTTTGTATTTTTCTTTAACAAATCATTTAGCGGGGCAATTGTGTATATTAGAAATGTAAATTTGATAGTAATTTACTCAACCCAAGAATGCTTGTGGCATAGTCACATTATTCAGCATAGACATATTTTTTGTCGCAGCTGCTTTGGCTGGATCCAGTTTCCGTCCATTTTTATCTACTATCTGGCCCAAGTATTTAATTTTTTTCAAATAGAGTTCACATTTTTCTTCACTTAACTTAAAACTGTATTCTCATTTTTTTTTATATTCTCTTTACGTGTTCTACATGTTGTTCATGTGATTTGTTTTCTATTAGGATATCGTCTAAATAGGCAATAGCAAAATCACAGTCAATAGCATTGCATCCATTACGTACTGAAATATGGAAGGAAAGCCGTTTAAGTTTAAATTAAGCCACGGTGTGTATTAATGATTAACAAGTGTGAGCATTCTTCTTCTGCTTGGATTTATAGATATGCCCCTGAGAAGTCTAATTTTGAGAAGACTTTACCTCCGTTCAATTTTGCTAATACTTCATCAGGACTCGGCAATGGGTAGTTATATGAAATTAAGCAATCATTCAACCCCGTTGAAAAATCTGCCCAAACTCTTATCTTATTATTTTTCTTTTTTGCGTAGACCGTAGGTATTGCCCAATCTGAGTGGTCCGTCTTCTCGACTACTCCTAGGTTTTCAAGTCTTTCAAATCCTTTATTTACTTGTTCTAGTGCCGCGGACGGTACATTCCGTTTTGACTTAAATACAGGTGTTGCACTTTCTTTTACTACAATTGCCTTTGTTTTCGTGCAGCAGCCTAGTTCATCCGAGAAAATATCTGGAAATAAATGTTTTATTTTTCGTTTCAACCCCTCAGCCGCATTCCAACCTTCGACTGAACCAACTATATTCCCATACAAGACACTTTTGGGCGTATTTCACAAAATGAACAGTTCCATCCAATTTGAGCTGAATAAATTTACTGAATTTTTTAACACGTATACTTTTGCCGTTTTCATTTGGTCACGAAATGTCACATTACACAGAAATTCTATAAAATATAATCTTTTACACGTAACACTGTGTGTTACTGTTTTAGATTTACTTAATTTTGGCTTACTTCCAAGTTTCTTCATTCACAATGGTAATATCTAGTGTCTAACTGCATTTTTACTCTTATATTTTCAATTTTCACATTTACGAATTTCCTCTTTGTCACATTACAATTTTCTTTCAACGACATCTAGTTTATTCTTTTTTCTTTGTTCCAACGTTTGTCATGGTTTTTCAGTGTGCTTTTACACATCCAATTTTTCCATAACGGAAACATTCTGCTTCCTTAAATGGGCAATTTTTTCTTAGTTGTGGACTTCCACATGCAAAACACAAGTTTGTTTCCTAATTTTTGTCCTGTTTGTACAGTATTTTAGTACACACTTGATTTCTATTCTGCCTGTTTCGCACTTGTTTCACTTGGGAGCAATCTTTATGTTCAATTTTCTCTGTCATGTCTTAAATTTACTATTCTATCACTCTTCTGACAATTGTTGTAAGGTTACAGCTTGGTTTTGTTCCAGCTTAGCTAGAATTCTTGTTCTTATTTCTGCATCTTTTTCTGCAGTTTGTTCATGAGTAAATATCAGGCACTTAAACATATCTGAACTTATCACATTCTCTGTTAACTCTACCAGCATATGTAACGTGGTCCTCCTCGTTGTTCTTTCTTTGGTTCCAACTCTTCCAGTGTGTATTGAGCAACGAGCTTTTCTTGCTATAACTTTTACTCAATAAGCCTATTGTATTTTTAAAGTTTATGCCAGAAGGTCTTTTCGGGAGTACGTAATTTCTGTAACGCTCATGTTCTCCTGCTGCCATATTCCTTAGAATTAGACGCGTTTTCATATCGTTGTCCCAATTTTTGCACTCTTTATTGAAGATCTGTTCGTATCTTCTATAGTACGCCTCGAGGATAACTCCTTCATCTGGTTCATAGTTAAATTCTGTTACTGAGTTGGCAACATAATCTGACGAGAACGTCTTTTCAGCATTTTTGACGACTTGTTATTGCAGCATATGTTGCTGTAAAAGTATTTGTTGTTGTTCTCTCAGTTGTTGTTGTTGCTGTTTTTGCAACTCGATCAAACCGGTCAGCAGTTTTTCCATAATTTTACAATTTTGTACTACATAAAATTCGCTCAAAATGCTCTTGTGAGTTTCGTAATTCCTTGTGAGTTTATTTAATCATCGTGAGTTTGTTAATTTCTTGTGAGTTTGTTAATTCTTCGTCGCCACTGTTGTAATCTTCTTTTGGACTATTATAACGTCCACTCAGGTATAGCCGTATAGTTAGACAAGTCACTATCTAATGACTATCTACCCAACTGAGTGTCTCTCAATATCTTACGTCACAGTATTTGTACTATCACATACTACTCACTATGTGGGAGAGGTGCCCCATTATTACTATCATTTCCATAACAAACTGGTACTTATTTTATCGACCCCGAAAGGATGGAAGGCAAAGTCGGCCTCAGCGGAATTTGAACTCAGAACGTAGTGGCAGACGAAATATCGCTAAGCATTTCGCCCGATGTGCTAACGATTCTACCAGCTCGCTACCTTAATAATAATAATAATAATAATAATAATAATAATAATGATAATAATAAATTGATGTATCAATACCGGCTGATGACAACGTGTCTCTAAAAGAAATGGAGAAACTCTCAAAATACAAAGACCTGGAAATAGAGGTAACTAGAATGTGGAATCTGAAAACAGAAACAATTCCTATCATAGTAGGTGCATTAGGCATGATAAAAAAATATTCAGACAAATACATAACAAAAACACCAGGACTTACAAACACATATAACATACAGAAAATTGCACTACTAAGCACTGCACACATCCTACGCAGAACACTTTCCATACAATAACCATCAGAGCATCACAACAAATCACAGCACATACCCAAGGCACACAGAGCTGCGCTCGGTAGTGAAGTGAAAGCACGCTATAAAAATAAAACTACTGAATAATAATAATAAAATAATAATAATAATAATAATAATAATAATAATAATAATGATAATAATGATAATAATAATAATGATAATAATAATGATAATAATAATATAATGATAATAATAATAATAATAATAATAATAATAATAATAATAATAATAAAATAATAATAATAATATAATAATAATAATAATGATAATAATAAATTGATGTATCAATACCGGCTGATGACAACGTGTCTCTAAAAGAAATGGAGAAACTCTCAAAATACAAAGACCTGGAAATAGAGGTAACTAGAATGTGGAATCTGAAAACAGAAACAATTCCTATCATAGTAGGTGCATTAGGCATGATAAAAAAATATTCAGACAAATACATAACAAAAACACCAGGACTTACAAACACATATAACATACAGAAAATTGCACTACTAAGCACTGCACACATCCTACGCAGAACACTTTCCATACAATAACCATCAGAGCATCACAACAAATCACAGCACATACCCAAGGCACACAGAGCTGCGCTCGGTAGTGAAGTGAAAGCACGCTATAAAAATAAAACTACTGAATAATAATAATAATAATAATAATAATAATAATAATAATAATAATAATAATGATAATAATGATAATAATAATAATGATAATAATAATGATGATAATAATAATAATGATAATAATAATAATAATAATAATAATAATAATAATAATAATAATAATATAATAATAATAACAATAATAATAATAATAATAACTGGGACTTCTGAATTCCCATGCTGTATTCTCCATAAGTATAGGCCTGTTTTTCGAAACGTTTTCTATATTGTAACCTTCTTCTTCCTCGTGATCCGCCTTTTAGTGATAACCTTTTTCTCTCCTTTCTTTTTCTTTCTCTCATAGTCGTATATTTGTTGTTTGTTTTCTTCAACACATTAGCAACACACCCATCTTTACTCGCGTGTGATGCGCCCATCCTACCTATCCACCCCTCCACCACAATACTGTGTATACAGTTGCACTGTGAGACACACATTCTCTTCTCTACCCCACCCCTTCCACTCTCTCTCCCCATGATTTCTTTTTTGGTTACGTGGCATTCACTAACACCTTGACTACACCCGGGAAATGAAGCGGCAACCAAACCACAAAACTCCACAATGCGTATTCCATTAAGAGGGTGCCTCCGCTCCCTATTTTATTGTTTCTTTATTAGTAATACAGCCAATAATGCCATTACTGCTTTGATAGCAGCGATAGTAGTAGTAGTAGTAGTAGTAGTAGTAGTAGTAGTAGTAGTAGTAGTAGTAGTAGTAGTAGTAGTAGTAGTAGCTGACATTAGGTAGGACAGTGCTGTGCTTGAAAAATATCGGAAAAGGCAATTCGGTAGATATCCTGTTTGCCACTTATGCGGAAGTTATTGACTGGAATACTCGCAGAGTCAATATACGAACATCTGGAAAAAAAAATGGAGTCCTACCACATGAGTAGAAGGTTTGCAAGCATAAGTGCAGAGGTACCAAAAATCAATTCCTGATTGACAAAACTGTACTTAGAGACTGCAAGAGGAGGAAAAGTAACTTAACCATGTCATGGATCGACTATCGTAAGGCGTACGATATGATCCCACATTCTTGGATTATGGAATGTATGAAACTATTTGGTATTGGAATGTATGAAACTATTTGGTATTGGAATGTATGAAACTATTTGGTATTGGAATGTATGAAACTATTTGGTATTGCACCGTCGGGGGAGGTTATGAAGCAGATAGAAGAGACAGTCCATAAGTACTTGGGGATTTGGGAAATAGATAAATTGATGGAGAAAGAAATGACAGAAAAATTTAAGGTGGAGTACTTGCGCAGACTGAGACTAATCCTTAAATCAAAATTAAGCGGACGGAATAAGATTGAAGCTATCAACACCTGGGCGGTTTCACTCCTTAGATATGGATCAGGGGTAATCGTATGGACAGTACACGAACTAAAGAGCTTTGACAAAAAGACAAGGAAATTGCTAACTAGATATGGGACACTCCACCCAAAAAGTGACACAGATAGACTGTATGTACCAAGAAAAAGAAGGGGAGAAGACTTATTGGATGCGAACACAGCATTAGAGTAGACGAAAACAACATAGCATGGTACGTAAAAAATGCCACACAACCGCTATTATTAGAAGTAAGAAGGTCAGGCTCGTGTAGGATAAAAGATTGCAAAGATAAGCTCTGTACAAGAAATTGAAAACGAATGAAACTGAAAATAGGTGGGTAAAGAAAAGAATGCATGGTCAATTTCATAGGGATGTTGAAGATAAGACAGACAGAGAAAAAATATGGCTGTGGATGACTAAAATTGATTTAAAATCGGAAACGGAGGCTCTAATCTGTGCTGCCCTAAGCACTAAGAACAAACTACATAAAATACAGAATAGTCAACACATCAGAAAGTGATAAGTGCAGAATCTGTGGACAAAATGGTGAAACCGTATGGCATATTACCAGCCAATGTACGCCACTAGCCCAGAAGGAATATAAGAGACGCCACGACCATATAGCCGGGCTTGTCCATTGGACACTTTACAACAAATATGGACTTGACAGAACAAAAAAATTGGTACGACCACAAACCCGAAGGCATCGTCGAAAATAAAAATGCAAAGATCCTGTGGGATTTTATGATTCAGTGCGACCATGAGATAGAGGATAGGAAGCCAGATATAGTCTTAATTGAGAAAGAAAACAAACTATGCTGGATCATAGATATAGCATATCCAGCTGACAACAAGGTATGCGATAAGGAAGAAAGAAAAGTCGAGAGATATGACAGGTTAGCTTGGGAAGTTAAGCAGTTGTGGTCGATGAAAAAGGTAGCAGTAGTACCAATAATTATCGGAGCCCTGAGAACAGTGAGCAAAAATCTCGAGAAGTACATGGAACAAATAGGGGATGCGATAAGGGCGGAGCACTTTCAGAAAACAGCCCGAATACTCTGGAAGGTGCTCGAAAAATAAGTTGTTACCTTAGTTCACTGGTAGTGAACAGCTGATACAGTAATACATCTCCAGCGTTAGAAGCTGTGCAAAGTCAATAATAATAATAATGGTAATAATAATAATTATTATTATTATTATTATTATTATCATTATTATTATTATTATTATTATTATTATTATTATTATTATTATTCTATGTTTGAGTTTTGCTTTATACTTGTACAAGTTGGCTCCAAGTCTCACCCAGAGACCTCAAGAGACAACAGGTTGGAAGTTCATGTTGTTGTTACGCCTAGTGTGCCATATATTTTTGGGGTGAGTTTTTGGTGTTGTACTAATGAATGTCTAAAAAAAAAAAAATTTTTTTTTTTTTAAACCGAAAATTATGTTTGTTTTAAACCTTGAGATTACATAGAAAGTATTTTGCGTAGGATATGAGCAGTTTCCATGAGCACTATCTTTTGAATTTCTGCCATTTTGGGGTTTCCTAGTATCTGAGTTAGGTAGCTATCAGCCCCTTTTGCTATCATTCCCAGGGCACCTATGACAACAGGTATTGTTTTAGTCTTCAGGTTCCACATTTTGCTGATTTCTATTTCAAGATCTTTATATTTGCTCAGTTTTTGGTAGGTCTTGACAGATACGTTTATATCGATTGGGACAGTCATATCAATGAGGAGGCATGTTCTTTGTTTGAAGCTTTCAATATGATGTCTGGTCTATTTGCATCTATCTTTCTGTCGGTTTGAATGGTGAAGTTCCAGAGGAGTGAGATGTGGTCATTTTCAAGCACTGGGGGTGGTTTGTGTTCCCACCAGTTTTTTTCATGGGGCAAATCCAGGTTTTTGCAGATTACCCAGTGAATATATTGTGCAGCTCTATCGTGTCTGTTGAGATACTCTGTAGGCGCTAGAAGAATGCACTTGGAGACCACATGGTCAATGGTTTCATTTTGTTGCTGGCATATTAATGGTACGCGAAATGTGCTCGATTCGAATATCACTCCCCCTGTTTTAAATTCCGTGTTTTGTGTTACGAGGACCATCAGTTCCTCGTTGTCCCTTCTAATGAGTACGAAGTTGGGTGTTTTGTGTTGGTGTTGTTTAATCTGTTTGCTTGACTGTAGTGGTGATGGTCTTGTTGTTTCTGTTGTGTCGGTGTGCGCTGTGAGTGTGCTTTCTGCAGTTTTAGATATTTGTGTGTTTGTTCTTGTGTCTGTTTATGTTGTTTGCGTTTGGGGGATTCTGGTGATGGTGATGGTGTTGGTGGTATTGGGGAGATGTTTGCGTGGGAGGTGTTTGTATTTTTTATTGTGGGTGCTGTTATGCTTTGTGGAGATTTTCTTTTGCGCTTTCTTGTTGCTTTTTGAGGCCTTTTGGTTTTCCTTCATTTTCACTACTGGAAGATGAGGGTCTGTTGCTGTGTGTTTATGTATGTTTATATTTTTGTTTATGTGTGTGTTTTTGTTTGGTGCGGGGGTGGGAAACCTTTCCTCGTTTCCCCCTAGGGTGGTTGATATCTTTGGTGTTGCTGGTGGCCTTGCCGTTGTTTGTGGTCCTCGTCCCAGCGTAGGCAGCAGTGGAGGCCTTTGACCCTTTGCACTTTTTACCAGTTGGTGGCAGCAAACTCGTAAATGAGTAGTTTTTCCACAAACGAAGCAATGCGCCCTTTTGCCCTCAGTTATTATGTGTATCACCGTCCAGTTCTGTAGACATATGCGGTCCGGGATTTTTTTGGTTTTCGGGCCTGATCTGGAGAAGTATCTCCAGGTCAATCCCAGACTAGTCCTCCATGGCAGTTCTTGTCACCTTTATTGGGACGGTATCCGTCCCCGCCACAATTATACATCCTAGAATCCACCACATATCAAGTCCTGGTGGGATCCTAGGAATGCGGACACGTGATGTGCGTTTTCCCATGTGGGAGGTGTACATACTGACTTTGCTGGTTTTGAAAGGGGTCATTGAATGTTTCATAACAAGGGCTTCTGGCTTAAACAGAACTGAAATGGTGCCGCATTGTACTCGCTATGTACTCGGTGTCATCCCTGTTGCACCCCAATGCCGCTTCAATATCTACTTGGGCTATTAAAGCCACTCTTTTCGTGTCTGGTGAGATGCATTTGGAAAGTACCATACTTTTCTCAACTGCTTCAATTGCCTCTGACGGAATAATTAGGCTGGGCCAGGTTTCTTCTTGTTTAATCAGTTCCCATGCCTGGGTCAACATTTCATCTCTATTTGTGAGGTCTACGGTAATACGGTCTTTGCTCTTCGCTGCTGCTGCCGCGAACGTGTTTTTGTTGTTGGTAATGTTCTCGTTGTTGTTGTTGCTGCAGCTGTCGTTGTTGCTGTTGTCATTTTTGCTATTTTTGTTGCTGTTGTTGCCATTGTTGCTGCCACTTATGTTGCTGTCTCTTGCGTTGTTGTTGTTGCTACCACGACTACTATTGCTGCTACTGCTGTCACTGTTGCTGCTGTTGTCACAGCTACCACTGTTGCTGTTACTGCTACTACTTCTCTTACTAAGAGGTTGACTTTGTACTGTTCCAGTCTCGTTTTTCTTCTCCTCTTCACCTGTATTATTGCCAATAACGGGGGAAGGGGGGGATCTTCAGCAGTCAACAGAATCGTGGGATGGCCAGATTCTTGGGACGGGCAGTTTTCTTTTTTCTCAACTCTTTCGAGACGCGCTTCGCCATCTTGTTGAGTTATGTTTGATTAAATTAAATGTCCATCGAAAATTAGTAACAGGTTCTTGGTGTTTCTATTGACAACTTGGAATAAAATGAATAATGCAAAAAAGCACCAGACCGGTGTAAATGTTTTAAGCTGCGCCAACCTGGAGCGTTTGAAAACACGTTCTATGTATTCCGTTGTGAATAATAATAATAATAATAATAATAATAATAATAACTGCCCTGATGCAGTATCAGGCAGTGGTTCTCATGGCTTCTCATCTTAACTGATTGGAAGTGTTATCATGTACATATTTTGTCTTAGTATAAAAGATTAGCTACAGCAAATATTCTGCTCAACACCACAAATTTAATAATAATAATAATAATAATAATAATAATAATAATAATAATAATAATAATAATAAGGAGTTATAGTAATAATCGTGTAATTATAATAGTGAACAAGTAAATAATAAGCTATAAGGATTAACGTGTAGTGTTGTGCAACCGTTGAGCCGTCGGCAGCTAGACTGACAACTCTACTAAGCTTGCTTAGTGAGGAGGATGGATTTTCGACATCCTGCAGGATTAAAAATAGAACCCGACAAAGGGCAAAGGGCAAAGGAACTCAGGAGAGTCAATGGCCATTCCGAAAACAGATAGATAGAACTCGTGAGCCTTGGTTGGCAGTCTGTCTAGGAGATGGAGCACTCTGATTTAAAAACTGGGATAGATAGGACAACTTAGCCACAGTGATAACAACCTGTCATGCCTGGGATGAAAGCGAATGAACCGTGAATCGAGACGTAACTCCGGAGCAATATTTGGATGAAGATACGGGACCAACCGACGTTCACCTATCTCCTAGTGAGAATTATGATCATGGTCCCAACACATAGAAATGCAAAGGGAACAGGCCCAACTTATGGGTAGTAAGGGCTTTGCAGACTTGGTTGACAATCTAACTAGAGATGGTGTCTCGAAAAAAATACCGGTAGGTGGATAACCTTAAAACACAAACCTCAATGTTGAGTGAAAATATCTAGTACAAATGTATTAAATAATGGTGTTAATGAGGCTGGAACCAAAGGTGAAAGCCTTTTGCCCAGCAGGTGTCCTGTGGCTGAGCAGCGCACGGCCGGTCATCATCCAGACTGCTTATACACAAAGCCAGAGGCAGAGAAGAAGGTAGGATAAGGTGGTAAACCGGACGGTAATTGAATGCTGGATCAGAAGCGAACCCAGTTGAAGGGAATTCCAATAACGCATGAAAACAAAATGGAATGAAATAGGGCTCTTCGAGATAAATGTGCAACGGCTAGCTGACCAGGCAAGAGCAATAAGAGCAAAAGAGTAGTTAACAGATATGGAAATTGAAGAGATGAAAAGGGAAGTGGAAAACAAAAATAATACTTCACCAGACAACGTGCCCAGCTAAGATAGAGAAATTAATGGCGGCTGTGAAGACGTAGAGCAAAGAGTAAATGCATTCTCAGCAAATGAAGCAGAAGTAATGGGAAGAGCTATATCGCAAGAATACGATGATGACCAACAAGACATAGTGAGAATGTTGTGCTGATATATTAGAGAAGACCAATATCAATCACCACTCCACCCTACCCAGTCTGAGGTACATTGATTGACACAAGCTCGAAGTTGAAACCAAAAAGATAGATTCGATCCAGACGAGAAATATAACTGAAACTAACAAAATTATTTGGGCTGCAGCTATGGTTGCTACAGACAGAGTTGGATATAAAGAGAACAAACAGAACGTGAAGAACCATACTGGCGTAGACGAATTTGTGAGAAACAAAGTTAAAAAGACATTTAGGACAAGTTGATAGGTTGAAAAGGGTAATTGCAGAATGAAAGCATAGGAATAATGGTGGAAAGAACATATAGAATAAGAGTTAAAGGGTATGATGTGATATTGGAATAACTGAAACAAAGAGTAGTAGCAATCAAAGCAAAACTGAATATGACAATAGAACAAAACAATTCAGGCAAAACAGATTGTTTGAAACAAATCAGAAGAAACTGTTTTAGGAACTAGAAAAATAATTTTTAAAAAAAACAGTAAAGGAAGTTCCCAGATTGGAAGAGCCCAGGACCGGATGGGGTCCAAGGTTATTGGATGAAGAAGCTGAGAGAGCTGTATGAAAGGATAGTACTTCAGCTAGATGAGTACTCGCAGGCAGGCGCAGTACCCAGCTGGATGACAAAGAGAAAGACATTGATATGTGCCAAGGATCCTGAAAAGGGTAATGTTGCATCAAACTTTCTACCAATAACGTGTCTTCCGCTATTGTCAGGTGCTTTGGCCGGTGAACTGTATAGATGCTTAGAAAAAAGTGTACTGCTACCAATTGAACAGAAGAGGTGCCGAAAGAGGAACTGGGAAACGAAGGATAAGCTCTTAATTGATAATCTATTTATCAGGAACTGCAAGAGAAGACACACGAACCTGAGCATAGCGTGGATTGACTATCGTAAAGTATACAATATGATACCACACTCCTGGATATCAAGAACAATAGAAATGTATGGAGTTGCAGAAAACATGAGGAATCTTATATGGAACAGCATGAAATAACGGAATTGACGGCAGAGAATCAGGTATTAGGAAAGGTAAAAATCAAGAAAGGAATCTTCGAGGAGAAAAGTGTGCCCCCATTGATCTTTGTGCTGGGAATGATCCTCTTGAGTGAAAAACTGCAGAAAACAAAGTTGTGACATTATCTGGAAAGAGGTAAGGGAAAACTGAACCACCTGCTATTCATGGATGACTTGAAGTTGTTAACAAAAAGTGAGGCAGAACTGGACAACTTAGTCCAGTCTGTGGGAATTTTATCCAATGATACTAAGATGGAGTTTGGACGAGGAAATCTTGTCAGAACAGAAGGCATATGGATGCCAAGTGGTAAAATGATGAAGATAATTCAACCTCAATCCAGTTATAAATACTTGAGAATACTTGAGACGGATGGAATTAAACACAACGATATGAAATAAAAGACAAAGAAAGAGTACCTGCGGCAAGTGGGAAAAATATCGGCTTCAAAACTGAATACCAGAAACCTAATTTCGGCAATAAATTCGCGCGCAGTCGCAGCAATTCGGTATAGCGCTGGAATCTTGAAGTGGACAGAGGAGGAGCTAAAGGAGTTGGACAGAAAGTCAAGAAAGCTCCTAATGTTGCATTGAGCCCATCATCCACGTGTAGACACTGATTGACTATATATGAAGAGAGTAAGTGGAGGAAGAGGACTGATAAGTGTGGAAGACTGCGTACGTATTGAACTCAAGAGCTAAATGAGATACCTAACCCAAAGCAAAGAAACCTTGCTGGTGTCAGTTAGGAATGAGGGAGTACTGAAAGCAGAGAAAAAAAGGAAAAACAAAGGAAGAAGTACTAAAAGAACATGAAGAAGAATTACACAACAAGGGACTTGACAATCACTTCCATGTAGCCACAACAGAAGTCACTGGAAAACATGCGAGATTGGCTGAAGAAAAGAACACTAAAAAAGAGAGAGAGAGAGCACTATACTGGCAGCACAAGACCAAGCTTTGGCCACGAACTGGAGGGTCAACCTTAGGAATGAGCGAGTGTCTCCACTGTGCCGCATCTGTAAACAGAGTGGATGATATCATTACCCATATCACGAACGAATGCCCTAGATTAACCCCAAACCATTACAAGTTGTGGCGACACGATCAGGTAGCGAAAGTACTACATTGGAAACTGTGCGAAAAGTGGGGGCTAGAGAAAGGGAAGACGTGGTATGAGAACAAAACGCAGAGAATTGCAAAGTCGGAGACTAGAAAAATCCTCTGGGATTTCCCAATCCAAACAGGTCAGGTCTTAGGGCATAGCAGACCTGACCCAGTGGTGGTCGACAAGATGTACCACATGTATTATATGGTTGATGTTGCATGCCCCTTTGACCCAAGAATAGTCAAGAAGGAAGGCGAAAAAATAATACAACCCTCTTAAGTATGAAATAGTCCGGCTATGGAAAATGAAGAAGGTGAAGATAGTGCCAATTATTGTTGAGTCCTTGGGTACAGTATCAGAAGACATCAAGGGGAATATAAAGGAAATTGGAATAGAGTAGTCAGTAGAACTGTTACACAAGGTTTGCCTCTTTGGCGCAGCCATAATAATTAGTGAAGTACTAGATAGCTGAAAAGAATGAATAGCATGGTTGTAGGTAGCAAGCCGTTATGCATCTAAGACTCCAGAAAAATAATAATTTTCCCACAAGGGCAGCAATTTTGGGGGAGGAGATGAGTCGATTACATCGACCCTAGTATTCAACTGGTACTTATTTTATCGACCCCGAAAGGCTGAAAGGCAAAGTCGACCTCGGCGGAATTTGAACTCAGAACGGAGCGATGAGCGAAATACCTATTTCTTTACTACCCACAAGGAGCTAAACACAGAGAGGACAGACAAACGGATTAAGTCAATTATATCGACCCCAGTGCGTAACTGGTTCTTAATTTATCGACCCCGAAAGGATGAAAGGCAAAGTCGACCTCGGCGGAATTTGAACTCAGAACGTAATGGCAGACGAAATACGGCTACGATTTCGCCCGGCGTGCTAACGTTTCTGACAGCTCACCGCCGTTATAGTAATAGTCTTTCTACTGTAGGCACAAGGTCTGGAATTGAGATAGTGGACTAGTCGATTTCAGCGACCCTAGTGTTTCACTGGAATTTAATTTATCGACCCCGAAAAGATGAAAGGCAAAATCGACCTCGGCGGCATTTGAACTGATGGGCGAAATACCACTACGCATTTCGTCCAGCATGCTAACGATTCTGCTAGCTTACCGCCTTAATAATAATATTTTCCAATGGAAGCACAATGCCTCAAATTTGGGGGAAATGCGTAAGTCGATTACATCAACCCCAGTACGCAACAGGTACTTAATTTATCGCCCCCGAAAAAGGAAAAGCAAAGTCGACCACGGTGGAATTTGAACTCAGAATGTAGTGACGGGCGAAATACCGATATGCATTTCGTCCAGCGCGCTAATGATTCGCCAGCTTGTCGCCTTAATAATAATAATAATAATAATAATAATAATAATTTCATTTATTTGCCACCAGAGTGAAGGATGAAGGGGATAATAATAATAATATATGTATTCATTCATTCATCCCTTTTTGTGCTTCACTAACAATTAAACATACACTGGCTATTACGAGAACCAAATTGCGTCAAATGTTTTTCAGATTTTCGCCATTTTGCAACTTGTATCTCAGTAATTTGATACAGCATGTTGTCCAATCGATACAGAATTGTTTATTCTTTATTTTCATATAATATACATCAACATAAATTATTTATTCTTTGTTTCACAGCTTTGACAATAAGTGTTGAAAAAACTGCGATTGCAGCTATTTCACGCTGCAAAAGAAATTAATCGTTTGAAAGGCCTCGGAATTGTCAAAGAACGTGTAGCATAACAGTGGTTCATCGTTTCAAGAAAGGTGACACCAGCCTCGAAAACAAAGCAAGGTCAGGGTGACGTTCTGTTGTGGAAGATGAAGCCTTGCTTGAAATGGTTGAACACCAAAACACAAGCACTAGTACATTGTCGCCAGAACTTGATCCTTTACAAAGCACAATCAATTGACACGCCCATATGCACGGCCTTGTGAACAGATACCACTGAGAAGTTCCTCGTGAAGAGACCACCAGCCAGGCTTAATGACATGTGAACATTTGCAAACTGCTGGCAAATCCTCGTCTTACCGGTCTTTAGTATTGAATTGTAACTGGGGATGAAAAACGGATCTACTTTTGTAATCCTAATAAAAATCAGTGGTTTCGGTCCAGTCAGATTTCAGAACCCGGTGGACGGTTTGAACAGAAGGTTGTGTTGTGTGTATGGTGGAATTTCGAGGGCGTGATGCAATTTGAGCTTCTTCTAGCTGGTCATGCATGAACGCTTTTAAACCTTTATGCTCAAAACTGGAACGAGTAACGATGCTTTAAAAGCCATTGGCCAATCGAAAATGTGCATGTTATAGCATGATAATGTCCCAGCACACACTGCCAATGTGACCAAGCGCAAGCTTGAGGGGCTCAACTTTGCAATTCTGGCTGTAGTTTTCCATGTGTCAGTAGTATAAGTTGTTATTGAGATAACAGATGACCATAATTACCTTAATTTGATTTGTGATGTGATCCTCTTTCACTGCCATAACAGTTGGAGTTTGTTAAATGCTCCCGCACCCTTAGCTATTCTTTGTTTTACATCAGTTTCAGCATTGCTGTTTGCTGTCTGAATACTTCCAAGATATATGAAGCATTGAGCCTCTTCTATCTTTTTTCCCATTGATTGGAGCTTCAGCCCTTGTACCATCAGATAACCATCATTTCCAAGCCATAGTCCATTTCCTGCATGGGCGAAGATTCAACAATATGGGTGAGATTAAAAAACGCTGCAAGGAGCTTTTTGCCTCTAAACCACCCAAATGGTACAAGCGTGGAATTGAGCGTCTTGTACAACGATGGTAACAGACAATAGAATGTAATGGGATATATTTTGAAGAATAAACGTTTTTCATATGTAATATGTTTGAACAATCAATTAAAACTTGAAATACGAGAAAACTTTTCAATCTATCTGGTATTTAATTTCATCATCGTTTCCTCGCCTTATTACCATGACTAATTATCTTCAATATAACTACCACCCATCATTTTATTCTGTTCTTACTAAGATTTGGTGCATCTTCTCCAGTAATATTTATTGTTTTGTCATTCATGAAATATACATTAATTAGTATTATTTAATTTTCTTTTTTATTTCTTATTTGCTAATGACTCCCAAGCAGTAGATTGGCAGAATAGTTGAAGAGCGGAAAAATTGCCTTGCTATATTTCTTCTAACTCTTTAGATCCTGAGTTCAAATCCTGCTGTCATCAGCTTTGCTAATTCCTCATTTCGAGTTTGAGAAAATAAAGTAACAGTCAAGTGCTGAGGTCGATGGTATAAGGCAACAGCACCTCGCCTCAAAGTTGTTGAGCCGTTTGTACCTAAATTAGAATTTGCTTATGACAATCATCATCACCTCCACCACTCCCATCCTTTTATGTTGATTTGTCCAATTTTGTATAAGTTAGACGTGTCATCTCTAGCACAGCATCCTGCCACTTTTGCACTCATTTGTCTTCTTTGTAAAGAAGAATAGATAAAAGATATGGTAAAAGCATCCTGAGATCCCCTTTTGCCATATCTTTTAGTGTTTTCTTCTTCTGCACGATTCTTCCACTTGGATCGACTGGCACTTCGTAATCCAACTGTTACCTTTCATACACATCACATATCCATACCAATGCAATATCCCTCTCTCTCTCTCCCTCTGACACACACACACACACACATACACATTCTATATACCTGACTCCTCTCATATCAAGTCCTCTCCATTCATGTTTTCATTTTGACATTACAATTCCGGTGGAATACGCTCACACCATTTCTTTCTCTGCTTCGTTCAATCTCCAAATGTTTTGTTGCCTTGCAACATTGTTTTTTGCACATACTTTTCACTGAGCAAGAAAACATCTTTACTGCTCAGCAACATTATAGCACCATGAACTTTTCCACTCTGTGTACTTTGCTTTCAGATCAGCCACCTCCACTGCAAACAGGATTACCGAGGTAACTCAAGTTGTCAATTCCTGAGGAGCTTAACTATGTGCATTTCTTGCATACCGAATCAATTTTGTCAGTCTGCTTTCACCAGTGGGGAAATGGAATCTTTCGAACTTGGCAAAAATGGTGACAGACTTAAGAAGTCCTTAAGCAAACGTCTGAAAATTTCAGCTGATCATTCTCCATGACAGTAAAACAGCTACTAGGGGAGAGTGCAAAAGAACTGAAACCTTATGCACTACAGAATAAACAACAGTAGTGTATATATATATATATATATATATATATATATATATATATATATATATAGAGAGAGAGAGAGAGGAGAGAGAGAGAGAGAGATAAGCACACGAAGCAGCGATGATCAAATTAACGTTATATACATTCTTATAGATACTAGGTGAGATTTTTCTGAGACTTTTGCGTCGAAAAGGGTTTTTTTTTTTTACTTTGTGTTATTAAGCACATAGAGTTGGGCTGTGAACACGTTATCGGTATGCCAAATAGGCTTTTGAAGAGGTTTTACCTCCTCGGTAATAGACACCGTTTCACTCGATCATAGTCCGTTTAACGTATGCAAACTTTTGTTCCTCTATAAAAGCAGCAAAGAATTGCAGATGAGTAAAAAGGTTTTCAAGCTGTGATTAAAAAGCACGTGAAACAACGATTATCAAAATGACTATGTATTCATTCCTATGTAATATAACCCAGTATACTAGAATTTGGAAGACGTTCGCAGCAGTATATGTACCAACGAAAAATATTTCCTCGTAAGCTTAGGTGTGTACAAACATATCGAGTCGGACTCTGAAGGACGTTGGCCAACTGCCAGGCACGTGTTTTGCTATGATTTTGCCTCCACATTGACATTGTTTCAGTCATTCATAGCCGACCAATTTCTGTTCCTATATATTAACAACAAAGAATACATTTGCTGATATGTGTCAAAGCTTATTCAAGTTGTTCTAAGCACACTTAGTAACGATATTCAAAGCAGCGATGTGTTCATCCCTATATACTAGAATGTGGAAGAAGTTTGCTGCGGTACTCTTGTCTCAAAGAAAATCTCTCTTCATAGACTTTTTCGCAAAAACACATTGAGCTCACCAACATTATAGTAAGAAGTGCTCTACATTATTTGATGAAATATATCGAGAAATCTTAATTAACTGAAATTACACCGCCACTGATGAGAAAGTTATTTTTTGTTTAGCACCACCTGTCTTGCTTCAGCAGACCAATGATCAAAGATATTCAGCCAGAATCAACCTGTCTTCTTTATTCAGCCTTAGCGTTATATAGGACATTGTCTAATGTATCCCTCCATGTAGTTGTCTAACTCTAGGTCAGGTCAGAGCCAAATGACGTAGGATCACAGACATTACAGCTGGGATCTTCTATATAAATATATATATATATATATTCTCAAACATAATATATATGACATCATTTTATGTGTTTTTCCCTTTGCTAAGATGGTAGGGTGTGGTTTGAAGGAGATTTAGCAGCTATTTCTAGCATATCGACAGACTGCATACAGATTTCCTCATTGGTTCAACAACTATTACTATTTCATCCAGTGGAATGGAATATTGATCAGTTGGTATGGATTGTAGGTCAATTGTTGTAGGTTCAGTCAGTGGAAATCTTACTCAGCTGGTTGATCCTTCCTTGATCAGTCACTATATATTCTTGGTCAGTTAGTGTAGCTCTTTCTCAATAAGTGTGGATCTTTGGTCAGTATGGAACCATATTAGCAGAAGAGAAGGATGTTAGGCAGACAACCTAGGCTTTACCTCACGCCCATCTATTTCTACTAATGTAGTGAGGCATCATTTGAACCCTCATCTCTGAATCTTAACTGTTGTCTGTTTTCAAGAGCTCAGTATCAGCATCCACAAAGAAGCCTTTACATTCTCACCCGACATTAAAAATAGCTCCCTAAAAAAACAAAAAAAAACATGTTTCTCTCTAAAAAGAGGAAACAAATAATTTCCTCCCAGGTACATTAATCCTGAAAAAAATACTGAATGGTTATATCTCAAATGCTTTCAAATCATAGGATGTTTAATCTGAGCTGACTGGTGGGAAGAGTAAATGATAGCAACCTGCTCGATTTCTCAGTTCTGTGTGTTGACTTTTGAGTTTCAGAACCTTCAAACGTCAATGATTTTTGTGCCTTTGTTAGACATACTATCAAAATCTTTAGAGTATCAGACAAAATGCTGTGCAGTATTTCTTTGGATTGTTCACATTCTAAGTTCAAATCTTGCCATTCATCCTTTCAAGGTTGATAAAATAAGATGCATCAAGCACTGGGGTCAAAATAGTTGACTTTTACCCTCTCCTCAAAACTGCTGGCCTCATTCCAAAATTAGTAAGTTGTTTTTGATAGAATGGTAGAGTTGTGGAAAAATGCCTTGCAGTATTTGTTCCAATCTTTGTATTCTGAGTTCAAATTTCACCAAAATCAACTTTGCTTTCATCTTTTTGGGGTTTATAAAAAAAAAAAAGTACTCAGATCTATATAAACAACTGTTCCCGCCTTGCAGATTTCTGGCCTTACAATTGGTGAAATAAGAATCATTAGCATGCCAGACAAAATACTTAGTGTTAATTCATCTGTCTCTATGTTCTGAGTTCAAATTCCACTGAGATTAAATTTTGCTTTCCATCCTTTCAGGGTTTGATGAAATAAGTACCAGTTATGCACTGAACTCGATAAAATCAACAAGTGTTTCTGTTTGGTCTCCCTTTAATTTGATTAATTACCTGTCATCAATTGAATTCCAAGTTTTAGCTAAGACCCATTGGTCTTTGTGAGAGCCTTTTTTCTTTTTCCACTCCCAATAAGTGTTAGCAGTCTCACCAATTGCATTTTTGAAATTCAACCACTTTTCATGGGGTTCAACACCATTTTTAAAGTTAAATTAAGTATTTTTCAGCTATTTCTTTAACTTTTACATTTGCAATACCAAAAGGGCTTCCAGATGACTTTTTGGAAGTTTTTAAAATTTTACAAGTACTTTACAAAGTAGTAGAGAATAATCAGAACCACAATCTGTACCTCAAAAGCTATGCACATTCTTGACAGAGGATCTCCATTTTCTGTTGATGCAGATGTAATTTAGCTCTTTCTCAGTTTCTTTGTCCAGAGAGTGCCAGACATTTTTGAGGATCTGTTTATGTTTGAAATATGTTTTACATATAGAAAACTCATCAAACTATGAAAAGAAGTCAGCCTCTCTCTATTACTGTCAGAGTCTTCAGCAAAAACAAAAGGGCCAGTAACATTCTTTTGGTCCTTATTCATCTTGGCATTGAAGTCACCAGCCAGCAGTTTGATGTCAC
Source organism: Octopus sinensis (assembly GCF_006345805.1). Taxonomy (NCBI): domain Eukaryota; kingdom Metazoa; phylum Mollusca; class Cephalopoda; order Octopoda; family Octopodidae; genus Octopus; species Octopus sinensis. The sequence continues at coordinate 81,841,465 of NC_042997.1, read as the reverse complement.
ATTATTGAGTGTTGTCCAAAATTTGCTGAAGCTGGTCATAAAAATTTATCATTACCTTCTTCACTTGCTAAATCTGTTGGAGCACAGACTTGAATGATTGACAATTTTGCATACCTGGTCTATAAATGGGCTGTTATGATGCATTGATTTATAGTGAACCATCCAATGAGTACTTCAGCAGCTTCTTTCCTCACAATCACTGGCATATAGAAACCCAGTAGTAATATATTTTGTCAACTTCAAAAATGTCCTGAGCAGTGTATACTGTTGGCCATTCTGGAACACCCTTCAGATTTATGGCAATGGCACCTGCTTTAGCAAAATCTTTATCAAGACTCAAGTTGCTGTGTAAAAACAGAGTCAGGATTTACTGAGTTCCTTTCAATCTTATCAGGAGAGCAACAAGCATCCTACCACCATTATTTTTCTTGATAATCATGGACTATGTTCTAAGAATGTCCTTGGATACCTGTGGACATGGCTTAAAATGGGAAAGAATGAAACTAGCAGATTTAGGCCTTGTTGGTGGCTTAGCTCTTCTTGCCATCATCAACTGCACAAAAATGTGGACCATGACAAATGTCCTAACTGAACAGCTGAAAAGGTTGGCTTGAGAGTAAATATACAAAAACATGAAAAAGTTGCCTGCAGTGAAGCACATGAAGCTCCAATCAATGGGAAAAAAGATAGAAGAGGCTCAATGCTTCATATATCTTGGAAGTATTCAGACAGCAAACAGCAATGCTGAAACTGATGTAAAACAAAGAATAGCTAAGGGTGCGGGAGCATTTAACAAACTCCAACTGTTATGGCAGTGAAAGAGGATCACATCACAAATCAAATTAAGGTAATTATGGTCATCTGTTATCTCAATAACAACTTATACTACTGACACATGGAAAACTACAGCCAGAATTGCAAAGTAGATTGATGCATTCCAACAAACATGCCTCTGAAAAATCCTGGGCATTAGATGGGAAGACAAGATCACAAACAACGAGGTTCTTTGAAGAGCCAATGCAACACGCCTGAGTCTTGTCACCAAAGGCAGAAGAATGCAGCTGGCAAGGCATGTTCTACGAATGGAAGGACAACATCCCAGTAAGAACAGCCATGACATGGTTACCAGCTGGTGGGAAGAGACTAAAGGATAGGCTAAAGGAAATCTGGAGATCTGCTTGACCTGTACAAATGTGGCACAAACTGGTTTCAAGATCCAACCCTTGATAAAAGACAGAGAAAGATGAAAGAACATAGATGCCCCATGCCATGAGGCTGAAAGAACCAGATAATCAGATTGTGTTACATAATCTTGAAGGTGACTGTAATGAAATAGTTTCTTTCAACTATGTAAATAGCAGCAAAAAATAAATAGAAAAACACATTTTTAAAGAGAATCTTTTGTATAAATTATCACAGCCACTGTATCTATAGTGACTTAGAAAATTATACTTGGTTTTATTTTTATTATAAAGGTTTATTTTGAAAGAAATTGTTTTCCACAATATAGTGGGTGCATTGCAGAATGATGTTTCTCTCATGGCGTATCTCTTTAGCCAATAACTGAAAAAAAGAAATATAAATTCAATTCACTTTATTATCATTGCATTTTCACAGATATGATAAAATAAATGTACTAATAATAATGATAATAATACTGGCAGATGAAATAAGTTAATGGACCAGAATAACATCCTACTGGAAGAGCAAAATGGAAGCAAACACAGATGTATAGGAACCAAAGATCAACTATTGATAGCTACAACAGTGGGCTCAAAAGCTCAAAATTCACAGGCTGACTGTGAAGGAGTGATCCTAGAGGATGTGAAACATTGCATGCATTAATTTCAACTCTTCTTAATAACAGAATTGTTTCTTTTCAGGTAAACTGATGTCTCTATGTTCAAGGAAGACTTCAAAAGTAACTAGTAGCAACTCTTCTTGTAAATCAACAAAATCTAGCACAGTAATCAAGCATCTACAGAAAAAGATTTTATCCCACCAAAGACAAGAGTGCTACAATGACAAACAATGAAACTACAATCTTTGGATGAGAAAACAAGGAAACTACTGACAATACATGGTGAGTTCCATCCAAAACGTGATGTTGACAGGCTACACCATACAAGAGAGCAGACCAGGGATTGATAAGTTGTGAGAATTATATCCAGAGAGAGGAAAACAACATTGCTTGGTATACAAAGAACACAAAGGAAATATTACTTCTACAAGTGAGGAAAGTCATCTATTACATATAGAAAGTAGTCAGGACAGTGAATTACAAAATAAAGACATATATGGAGAGGGAAAAAGAACTGTAAGTATAAGAAAATGCACAGTTAGTGCTTGTAAGAGATTCCAAAGGACACAGACCCAGATAAAAGATGGTTGTGGTTACATCTAAAAAAAAAAAAGAAAACCTGAAACAAAGGCCTTGATATGTGCAACACAAGAACAAGCACTAAGAACAGACAACATCAAGCAAAAAAATTGACCAATCAGCAGAACCTGACAAATGCAGCAAATTGCCACAGAGAGAATACAAAGGAAAGCATGACAATGTCTCCAGAATGGTCCACTGGGAACTATGTAACAAGTCTGAAAGAGTGAGAGAATGGTATGGGCATTAGCCAAAGTCACAGAGTTAAGATCCTTTCAGACTTCATGATCCAATGGAATCACAGAATCAAACATTGGAAGCCAATATTGTACTGGTAGACAAGGAAGAAAAGTCATGCTTGATTACAAATATTGCTTGCCTTGGTGACAGTAGAATCATGGAAAAGAAAGAGAAAAACTAATACAAATATGAAGCTCTGAGGAGAGAAATCAAAAAGCTGCATATTGTTCCAATAATTGTTGGTGCCCTTAATACAGTGAAGAAAGAAAGAAAAATTGTTGGAAATGATAGGTATGAAAATGAAAATAGAGCATATCCAGAAAACAGCATTACTTGGCATTGCAAGGAATCTCCAGAAAGTTCTCTAGACTTGGAAAGAAAGTACTACCTTAGTCCACAGGAAATAAACACCTGGTACATTAATGATAATAATAATCCTTTCAACTATAGGCCCAAGGCCTGAAATGGGAGGAAGAGACTGGTACTTAATTTATCAACCCCAAAAGGATGAAGGGCAAAGTTACCCTCAGCAAAACTTGAATTCACAATGTAGCAGCAAACAAAATACTGCTAAGCATTTTGCCTGGCATGCTATCGATTCTGCCAGCTCACTGTTTTAATGATAATAATAAATGCCCAGATGCAATACCAAGCACTGGCTATGCCCTGATGCAATACCAGGAATTGTCTCTCATGGCTTCTGATTTTAACTGATTGGAAGTGCCATCATGTATATGTTTTGTCTTGTTATAAAAAGATGAGCTACAGCAAATATTCTGCTCAATACCAGTTGCCTGGCCATAACTAGTTGAGCATGTCCCTTAGTGGCTGACAATATGTGTATCTCTGATCATGAGAAGTAGTGGGGGAGCATCATAACCATATGTTGAGATGAATTCTTTGGGGTTTGAATAATTCCCCTCTGGAAACATGGGTGTTTCATTCAACATCCTTAAACAATCCTTATTCAATGACCTTTTGAGTGGGATGGGCTATTCGACCTGAAGAAAATTATAACTGGGCCCCATTTGCAAGGCCATGTGCTGTTTATCTTGATATGAGATCACCATGTTGTGTACATATGGTTGTGATGCATGTGCCTGGTGTACCCTTATCAGACAGGTAGTCATGATCGGTATACTGGGCTTCATATATTTTACCCCAGTGTCACTTTGATGGCATGTACTGCTCTCTCAATCAATAATAATAATAATAATACCCAACAGTAAGAAAATCAAGGATGTTGAGACTCATGGATAAAAGTATCTGGTTAATTTGGAATATGATAAAAATCAAGGAAAATGAAATGAAGGAAAGCTTTAGACAAGAATATCTCAGAAGAACCAACTTAATTATGGGAAATAGAATCAATGGAAAGAACATCAGGGCAAGAACACTTGCGCTATTTCCTTAATGCAATATGGCACAGATGTCGTTAAATGGACAAAGAACAAACTTGAGAAAATGGATAGAAAAATCAGGAAAGTGATGACAATTAACAAGGTACTGCACTCAAAAAGTGATAGTGATAGACTGAAAGTGCCTAGTTTTAAGGGAGGAAAAGACCTCATAGGGTGCAATACTGTGTTGCCAATGAGAAGAACAGTCTAGAATGGTACACCAAACAGTAAAGTGAGTCCTTGCTTGCAGCTTTTAGAAATCATAACATGATGCCTATACTGAAAATATGATGCACCCAAAAGCATTTAAGAAATAAGATGAACAAAAAATAAATTGGAAAATGAAAACAATGCATGGGCAATACTTCAGAGAATTTGAAGGCAAGATCAACAGCTGGAGATGGCTAAGAAAAAGTTACCTGAAAGGATGCACTAAGGCACTGATATGCAGCACCCTGGAACAAGCCCTAAGAATTAATTACACCAAGTTCCAAATAGCTAAGAGCAGTGAATTGCCCCTCTATAGGATATGTGGCAGCAAAACAGAAACAATCTCACATATTGTGAGTGTAGCAAGCTGGCCCAAAAGCACTACAAAAGGAAGCATGATAACATGGTTAAGTTTGTTCACAGTAGACTGTGAAAAGTACAATCTGGGCAGAGTATGGAAAGGGTATAAACATGAACCAGAAGGCATTGCTGAGAACAATGAATATAAAATCCTGTGAGATTTTACAATCCAATGTGACTCTCTAATTGATGCTCAGAGACCAGACATTGTTGTGATAGATTAAAGAAAAAAAAGGAAACCAAGATCATAGATATTGCCATACCTGGGGATGCATGTGTAGATGACAAAGAAAAGATGGAGAAATATAGACTACTAAGAGACGAAATTGCAAGAATGTGGGCAATGAAGGAAGTAACTGTCATCCCGGTAGCTCTAGGGGCACTTGGAGCACTAACAACCAGTCAAGAAATATGTTGGAGAAATTGGAATTGACATAAAGGCAGAGCAGGCCCCAAAACTGCTTTATTGGAGGCAGCTAGGATTTTTAGATTATTGCTTGAATGTTGAGCGTGTTCCAATAGGTTAACATCCAAGTACGAAAGCTTATAATTTGCAGAAAGAGATCCTGTGAAACCTTTGACAAGAGGTTGCTGTCTGCTCCCACAGAATCAACCAGAGTATAAGCTGAAGTTGAACTATAACCAAAATAGATACATCACAATGTAAAGCAAATGAGAAATATGAAGTTAAGTTACCCATCTTATCCCTTTTAGGTAAAACAAACAACTGACCCACATAAGCGTAGAAATAAAAATAAGAAAAACCAAAGAAAAAACTCAGCATAGCAAACACTTTATACAAAAATGGTTCATTAAATCCATCTTTTACATATTGACTGTATATATATTACAACTTAACAGCAAAATAGCTTAGTTTACCTTTTCTAGCAGAGTTGGCCGAATTCGAAGGAATACTTTACTTTCCCATGGTGGCCTTGGAAATTCTGGTAATTTTAAAAGTTTAGCATGTTTCTTCTTTAGAGGCATATTATTTTCTGCTAAAAATAAATTAATGTACAAATAAATAGATAAAAACTGTATAAGCAAACAGGAGAAATTTGATACAGAATTAATAGATAAAATCTCAATTTAAAAATGATCCCCAAATTATGAAAATTCTATTTTCTTAACCCTTTCATTACTATATTTCTGACCAAAATACGCCCCTCATGAGTTTCAATTAAATTCTAAAATAATCATGAATTTAGGCTTGTTTCATTAAATAACTTTTTTACTTATCAACATATTAATGTGATATTTGGAACATAATTAAAGAAAGGGTTCTTAATCAATTCTATTGCATAACTTTTGTCTCAAAATGACTTTAATCACAGGTAAATCCAGGTAAATTGAACAAAAGATAAAAATACTACAATTTCGTTTAAACATCACCATAGAAAATGAACCATCAGCTAATATTCAATTGGGCATGCAACAAAATTTTGATAAAGAAGAAATGTGCACATCACTAGATCATCAGTTGAATTTAATGCACAACAGAACAGGTGTACCATAAAGGTGGAATGAACTGAAATATTGGAATCCACCTAAATACACAGCAAGTTTGATCGAACTAAAGAAATCGGTCAAAAAATAATATACAGCCCTGGTTATGGTATGGAAGTGATAAATTCCAGACCTCATCGTTCCCTAGGCCATTATTTTCCCTGTATAAAAACTAAATCCACCGCAGTACCCAGTATTTGCTTCACAAATTTTCCAAACTTTGATCCCCCATTTTGTTTGTTTACATTCTGCGTAACGGTTTTTTTCTGCAGTGATCACTTCAAACAAGCATACTGAAAAAAATAAAAGTCTAACGGTTTCGCTTCCTAAGAAAGACTATGGATAGACCCCATCTCCTCAGAAAAATTACAAATAAAAACATTTTTACTTCATTCCGATGTAAAATCGTCTTTGCTGTTGCTATCGCCGCTTTCAGTTTCAGATACCGAAATATCCTATTCATTCTCGTACACCATGTGATTTTGTACGTCATTCATTCTTTTTCTCAATATCTCCCTATTTTCCGTTGAGAAAGCTTTAAATTCGGAATCAGTGCTTGATAACAGGAAACTCCTATCCATTTTCAAAGGTGAAGAAAAATCGATGCCGAAAAAAATGTGGAAAAAAATCTCCCAAAATTCACTGAGTTCAGATATCAGGTCAAGCAATGTCGGATACTATAACCCAACTATTTACAAAGTGAAATCACATGTTTTAACGAATGTACCAACAAGATTTGGGTTCAAATTTACATTTAAATAGGTTCTCTCGGCCGGGTTGGCATTATGAACCAAAAAATTTTTTGGCCGGGTATGGCCGGGTTAGTAACGAAAGGGTTACGATAATTTTTTGAGACTACCTCAAATTTAAATATAAAGAAAATTTTAACACATACACTACTTATTGGTTGGTTTGATCTTTGATTGTGGTGTATACATAAGAAGCAATAAATAAACTCATGAAATAAAAAAAAAAAATCAACTCACTGAATATAACTCAACTAAATCTCTTCATCACCTTAAATGAACAGAGCAATAGAGACTGATAGTATCTCATATACTGTTGCAATATAGTGCATATGAATCATTAATTCTAAGAATGGAAGAAATGAAAAGATGTTTGTTGAAGAAACAAGGTAAACTAGCTGGTACATTTACCATGAAGCCACAATTGACCCTATTCAAACACAAAATCTCATTATTGCATGTGTGCTATAAATGACACACATTGACTTGTATGTCATCAAATGTGTAGCAATTCCTTCATCACAACAGGAAACATTAAAAAAAATATGCTGTTTCTATAACCTTGTATGATCAGAGTTTTATTTTGTAATCACTTTGGCTCACTAGATATACAAAAAAACATTACTAATCTGGTCCACCTCTAAAACAGGTTTGCCAACCCCTAGATAAGAGCATTACCAATTTTAGGAATAAGATACCTGGTTATGATCAGAGAGCAAAGAGATCTGACTGATGTAAATATTCAAACATCTTTATCCTTAAAGTCTCAAAAATTATAATCTCATTAAGAACTTATCTGATAAGAACTCATCTAATTTCTTTTTTAACCTTAGTTTTGAAATCAATATACAAAAAAAAATATTTGATCAGGGATGAGAAAAAACATTTGTGTAGTGATAGGTAACACTAAAACAAATTTCACCATATTAGTGTATATTTTATTGATTGACTGCAGAAGAAAAGAATGACAAAATCAACCTCCGAAGGACCTGAACTCAGAATGTAGAAGTATGGAGTTGAACACCATTTTTATAAGGTAGCAACCTAAACATATAAAACATGTTACTGAGTAGCTTAGGTCATTCTTCTTGATAAAATCTTGATATTAGCTAATCTATCTCACAAACAGTTACTTATTAAATTTAAAAACCCGTTGTCGGACTTGTGATTTCAACTTAGTTCACAATACAATAAATCTATGTCCCAGATGCAGCCAGTTGTTCACCTAGGAGCAATATCTTAGATAATCAGGGAGGTTCTATCAGCATTTCCCAAATGGGATATTCCCAGAATCCTAGCATGCTTTGAGGGGTTTCAAGGGAAATAGTAATGGTGATGATGGGAGTGGATTTTCCAACTGAATTAAAGAATTATATTTCCACTGATTTTTGAAATTGCTGATGCTATCTGTTGGTTGCAACTCTTTTCAGTGACAGAGCAGGATTTGAATTCATACTGCACAAAGCTGGAACTCATCCAAATCTCTAATAATTCCACCAAATCATCGCCTTAGACTGGTACTATTTTTTCATCAACTCTAAAAGGATGAAAAGCAAAGACAACCTCAGCAGGATTTGAATGTGAAGCACAAAACATTGAAACAGATACCATTAACCATTCTACCCATAACCTAAATGACTTCAGAGGTTAATTATATACAAACGCATTTCTCAATACTTTTTCTGCTTAATTTTACATTTTATAATTGTAATTGTATTATAAATACACAGTATATTTTCTAAAGTAGGGAAATCCTATCATCATGAAAAATTACTTCTTAATAAGTAAATGTAGGGAAATTTAGATTTAAATAAGATCTTGGTTAAGACAAAATTTCTTAATCCTTTTGTTACCATATTTCTGTTGAAATACATTGCCTTTGTTTCAATTTTGAAAATAATTTTAAAAATTGATTTAAATAACTTTGACAGTATTAAGCTGGGGTTTGGAACATAAATCAGCATGAAATTTTGATGAAAGGTTTTAATTTAGATTACTTTAAAAGGAAAGTTTGTATCATAGAACCAAGGGCAGTTTCAAATGGGTTGGTATCTAAAGGGTTAAGTTTTTGTGGCATCTAAAACATTATTAATATTTATTTTTGTGAATATAGATAATTTTTTTTCTTGTGTGAATGAAAACCTTTTTATGAGGTTTCTTGAACAAGTAAAAAAGAGATTCTAATATCCAACTGTTCAAAATACCACTTCTACTTACCATCCTGTTCTGGATTGTCAGAATTATAGTTGTTCACAAGAAGATCCAAACTAGAGGAATGTTGATCAGATGCTAGAAGAAAAAGAATTTTAAAGTCAGAAATTAAATATTGGTAACATTATTAAGACAATTGGTAACATTATTATGACAATAATTTTCTTTCTAATCTAGCATATTTAATTTGGCTGGTATTTTTTTTATTTATTTTCATTGAATGCCATGCCTTTTTTCTACCAGTAGAGATAAATGTATTTATTATGATGCCAACACTAGAAAGTGTTGGTGCCACAAAAATACACAAGTTAAATATCCTCTCAATCTTCTAACAGTTCTGTCCACAAAAGTAAGCACTCTGAAAGATACCACATTCACTAAATTCATCTCTCATGTGCACATATAAAAATAAATTGTCTTCATATTATATAGTGTTTTTCCAAAAGAAGTATGAAGAGGAGGAAGCAAAATTGTGAACAATGCAGAAATCTACATTTCTCTTTTTTAAACTGAAGGATGTGCTACAATAAAAAGTATGTAGTATACAAAGGAGTAGCCAAACATTAGGCAACACCTATCAAGTCCTGCATATTACACATCTGAAAGATGGTTTTAGGATCATGCAGCACATTCTTTTGCATAGAGTTTGTCAGTATGACAGTCCTAGCCTAAGTAGCAAGTCTTTAATTCAGTCTGTTCGTAGATACCAAAGCAGATCTAAAGTAGAGCCAGCTCTTGTCAGACCATCCAACCCAAGCCAGCATGGAAGGCAGACATTAAATTATGATGATCATGATGACAATGAGGGCTGAAAACAATGGATATAGTTACCTCATAGGAGCTTTGATTTCTCATAGATTTCTTGAGCTAATCTTGCTAAAATCTATATGTTCTTTCATTGATAATGTTCTATGGTGTGAAGTGTGATAAACAGCTAGGAATCTAATGACAAATGTTATTAAATAACTCCCATAAGGCAATCTGAGAAATATGAGATGTCTGTTGAATATGATTAAAAAGCCACCTCCAACAGGCTAAAATTGTGCCTCTAGATATCATTGCTATACTGTGCGTAATATATTTTAAATTTCCATTATCTAATCAATCTAAAAAGTACTGTTAAACTTTTAAACTTAAAGGTACCTTAGGAATACTTGTGACTCAACTAAGTTCACAACAATATAAAATTCTAGACAATTCATTTTTCTACTATATGCAGTATTACTTCTGCAATTTAACAGAACACACCATACAACACAGATCAAGTTCTCTTAGGTCCCAATTTACATTGACATAGCTTTGTTAGCTCATTTTTCTTTAATTTTGCAATAGCAGACTATATAGGAATGGTCTTTACTTTGTTGCTCAAGTTAAAATATTTGTAATTTGTAATACAGTTGAATGCAATGGTGGACTAGGTGGTAATGGCATACTCCTAACTGAGAAATGAGAGGATAAGGTGATTGAGGTAGTCAGAGTGTGCAATAGGATACTTAAGTTTAGAATAGTTTGGCAAAATAGTACAGCTACAATTTTCTGAACATATGCCCCTCAACCAGGTCTACCAAATGAGCAAAAGGATTGTTTTTATATTCTTTTGCAGACTATCTCAAAGATAAATGATGGCCGCAAAGTTGGTTTCCATAATGAGGAGGGATAAGCTTAATGGAGTTCTGTGATGCAAATAACCTAATGATCTACAACACTAACTTCAAGAAGCCTGCAAATCACCTGGTAACTAATCAATCTGGTGACCATGCTAGCCAGATTGACTACATTCTCACCAGAAAACAAGATACATGGTTGTTCATAAATGCAAAACCGTTTCCCAGGTGAAGAATGTACCCCTCAATATAGGTTAGTCATTAGTGACTTCAGACTACATGCTAGGATTCCAGGAAGGAGACCAATCTGGAAAAGAAGGATTTGAAAGCTTAAGGATCCTTTAAATAGTCAGAGATTTAGTGACATCCTTATTGAAGCATTTAATGGGAAGGAGAAGTTTGGAAGTTCCTAAGAGAAAACTTACTGAGAATCATAGACCAAATTTGTGGCTGGTGCCAAGTTCCAACTAGACCTAAGATGACATGGTGGTGGAACAGTGTTGATGACAGAGCCATTAGAGCAAAGAAACAGTCCTCTAAGAACTGGAAGGGTGGTGGTAGCAAAGAACTATGTCAGGTAGCTAGAAGGGAGGCTAAGAGACACATACTTAGCCAGAAAATAAGCAGAAAGAAAGAAGTTTGCCAATGTTTTGCAGCATGAGATTTTTCAGTTTGCAAGCGTGTTAAAGAAAATCATGATATTGTAGTAGAGAAGTGCATTCGCATGGATGTGTCAGTGACTCTGCAAAGAGAGAGGCTGGAAGTGCTACTAAATGTTGAAAACACATGAGAGAAGGGGAGCCTGCTTAATGTGAGCCCAACAGATGGACCAGTTATGTGCATAGACAGTAGCTTGGTAGATAAAACAATTAAGGATATGAAGACAGGGAAAGCCCCCAGTCCATCAGGAATCGCTGCTGAGATGCTTAAAATATCTTGCGGAGTGGGATATAGTATAGTCACCCATATAGATAATCAGGTTGTCCATGAAGGAGTCATACCCAATGATTGGTGTAGCAGCGTTATAGTCAAAGGTAAAGGTGATGCCTTAGACAGAAATAATTACAGATGTAACAAATTGCTGGAATGGGTGATGAAAGATACAGAGAGGGTCATAGCTCAATTAATTAGGAAGACATTTAGTCTAGATGAGATGCAGTTTGGGTTTGTGTCAGGGAGAAGCACTACTGATGCTATTTTCCTAGTGAAGCAGCTGCAGGAGAAGTATCTAGCCAAAAATAAACATCTGTACTTGGCTTTTGTTGACATGGAGAAAGCTCTTGATAGGGTCTCCTACTCCCTTATTTAGTGGTCAATGCAGAAGCTAGAGATAGATGAGTGGTTGGGAAGAGCTGTACAAGCCACAGACAGGAATGCTGTCAGCAAGGTGAAAATCAGCAACAAGTATAGCAATGAATTCAGTGTACAGGTAGGAGGTCACCAAGGATCAGTTCTCACCCTCCATTCCTGTTCATCATAGTCCTCCAGGCCATAACAGAGTAATTTAAGACTGGCTACCCTTAGGAGCTCCTCTATGCAGATGACCTTGTTCTTATAGCTGAATAACTAGAGAAGAAATTTCAGGTGTGGAAGCAAGGTCTGCAATCAAAGATCCTTAGAGTTAATTTAGCAAAGACCAAAGTCCTAGTAAGTAGGGAAACAGACAAATCACTGATCCCTTCAGGGAGATAGCTCTACTTCATAGGCAGAAAAGATGTAGGTAGAAACTCCAAAAGGTGTACTAAAAGCAACCTAAGGACACATAAGAGGTGCAGCAGTATCAAAGGAAGGTATCAGGGAAAGTAATCTTTGCATATGACAGATCTGCAGGCACAATAAACACTAAGAATGTACAGAAAATACTTAGTCAAATGTCTGTTGGAGTATACTTAGAAGTAGTAGATAGCTGTTACCTAGGTGGCCAAGTCAGCAATGGAGGAGAATTCCCTGAGAGAGTAGCTGCTAGAATAAGAATGGGTGGGCAAAATTCAGAGATCTTCTACCTTTGAATGAAAGACAAATTGTATGATGGTTGTATGCAAACAGCCATGCTACATGGCAACAAAACATGGACTATGACTGCAGATGAAAGAAATAAAAGGCTTGAAAGAAATAAAGTTAGCATCCAACACTGGATGCATAATGTTAGTGTACATATATGACAGAGTGTAAGTGTCTTAACCCTTTCGTTACCAAACCGCCCAAAGCCGGCTGAAAAAAATTTTGGTTAATGTGACCAAACCACCCAAACCCGCCCGAATTTACCTATTCATGTTTAAATGAGAATATCAGAGCAAATCTCTTTAGTACATTTGTGAAAACATGTGATTATACTTCGTAAACAGTTAATCTACAGTTTTGTACAACAATCGACGTGTAATTTTAATTCCCTGAATTTTGAGAGATTTTTTTCCACATTTTTTTCGGCATCGATTTTTCTTCAACTTTGAAAATGGATTGGAGTCTCATATTATCAAGCATTGATTCCGAATTGGAAAATTTGTGAAGCAAATACTGGGTACTGTTGTGGATTTAGTTTTTATACAGGGAAACTAATGTTAGCCAGCATGGCTTAGGGTATGATGTGGTCTGGAAGTTATTGTTTGAAGCGATCAATGCGGAAACAAACTTACGCAAAATGTAAACAAACACAAAATGGGGGTTCAAATTTCGGAAAATTTGTGAAGCAAATACTGGGTACTGCGTGGATTTACTTTTTATACAGGGAAAATAATGTTAGTCAGCATGGCCTAGGGAACGATGTGGTCTGGAATTTATCACTTCCATACCATAACCAGGGCCGTATATTATTTTTTTACCGATTTCTTTAGTTCAGTCAAACTTCCGGTGGATTCCAGTATTTCCCTTTATTCCACCTTTATGGTACACCCATTGTGCATTAAATTCAACTGATGATATAGTGATGTGCACAATTCTTCTTTATCAAAATTTTGTTGCATACCCATTTGAATATTAGCTGATGATTCATTTTCTATGGTGATGTCTAAACAAAATTTTAATATTTTTACCTTTTGCTCAATTTACCTGTAATTAAAGTCACTTTGAGACAAAAGTTATGCAATAGAATTGATTAAGAACTCTTTCTTTAATTATGTTCCAAATATCACATTAATATGTTGATAAATAAAAATGTTACAGTTATTTAATGAAACAAGCCTAGATTCATGATTATTTTAGAATTTAATTGAAACTCATGAGGGGTGTATATTGGTCAGAAATAAAGTAACGAAAGGGTTAAGAGAAATATTGGGTATGAAAGGCATCAGATGTGGTGTGCAAGGGAGAAGACTGCACTGGTATGGTCATGTGATGCATAAAGACAAAGACAGCTATGTAAAGAAGTGTCAATCTCTAATTGTGGAGGGAATGTGTGGAAGAGGTAGACCCAGGAAGATGTGGGACAAGGTAGTGAAATATGATCTTTGGTTGTTGAGTCTCATGGAAGCAATGACAAGTGACCAAGACTTCTGGTGATTTGCTGCACTTGAGAAGACATGTTAAGCTAAAGGAAATCATGGTTGTGGTTAGTATCAGTGACATCTAAAAGGCACCCATGCCAGTGACATATAAAAGTGCACTCATGCCAGTGACCTGTAAAATATGTGCAGTGGCTGGCATTGGGAAGGGTATCCAGCCAGAGAAACCAAGCCAAAACAGACAACTGGAGCCTAGTGTAGCTCTCCAGTTTACCAGTTCTGGCCAAACTGTCTAACCCATGCCAGCATGGAAAACAGACATCAAATGATGATGATGAAGGCCCTTGAACCAGACAGTGGCAAGCAAACATTACGGATATAAACCCCACTTTTCTTTTATTATCCTGAATATACTAGTCCTGTATGCTATCTAAACATTTTTAGCCTAATGTGGCTTGTGCTGCTTTTTGAGTTTTATAGTGTCCCCTGTTAATCAGTCCATAGTTCATCATCATCATCATCGTTTAACGTCCGCTTTCCATGCTAGCATGGGTTGGACGGTTCAACTGGGGTCTGGGAAGCCCGAAGGCTGCACCAGGCCAGTCAGATCTGGCAGTGTTTCTACAGCTGGATGCCCTTCCTAACGCCAACCACTCCATGAGTGTAGTGGGTGCTTTTTATGTGCCACCGACACAGGTGCCAGACGAGGCTGGCAAACGGCCATGCTCGGATGGGGTTTTTTATGTGCCACTGACACAGGTGCCAGACGAGGCTGGCGAACGGCCACGCTTGGATGGTGTTTTTTATGTGCCACCGACACAGGTGCCAGACGAGGCTGGCGAACGGCCACGCTCGGATGGTGCTTTTTACGTGCCACCGGCACGGAGGCCAGGCAAGGCTGGCACGGCCACGATCGAATGGTGTTTGTTACGTGCCCACAGCACGGAGGCCAGTCGATGCGGTACTGGCTACGGCCACGTTCGGATGGTTTTCTTATGTGCCACCAGCACTGGTACCACAAAAATACAAATTCCATTTATGTTCATCGATTTTGATTTGGTTTGATTTTCACTTGCCTCAACAGGTCTTCACAAGTGTCCCAAGAAGGAAGGTATGCACAGGTGGACTGACTACGTCCCAGGTAGGGGCCATGGGTTATGGCCTCACATGCCCTGCCGGGTCTTCTTGCGCACAGCATACTTCCAAAGGTCTCGGTCTCTGGTCATTTCCTCGGTGAGACCTAAAGCGCGAAGGTTGTTCTTCACCACCTCGTCCCAGGTTTTCCTGGATCTACCTCTTCCACAGGTTCCCTAAACTGCTAGGGTGTGGCACTTTTTCACACAACTATCTTCATCCATTCTTACTACGTGTCCATACCAGCGTAGACGCCTCTCTTGCACACCACATTTGATGCTTCTTAGATGCAACTTTTCTCTCAAGGCACTTACACTCTGTCGGGTATGAACACTGACATTACACATCCAACGGAGCATACTGGCTTCATTTCTTGCAAGCTTACGCATATCCTCAGCAGTCACGGCCCATGTAGCATGGCTGTTCACACATATGCGTCATACAGTCTGCCTTTTACTCTGAGCGAGAGGCCCTTTGTCACCAGCAGAGGTAAGAGCTCTCTGAATTTTGCCCAGGCTATTCTTACTCTAGCAGTTACACTTTCGGCACACCCACCCCCACTACTGACTTGGTCACCTAGGTAACGGAAACTATCAACTATTTCAAGTTTTTCTCCCTGGAATGTGGCGGAAGATGGTCTCTGCGCATCTTCAGTCTTTATTGAACCAGAGCATCTGCCACATACAAAAACTATCTTCCTAGTTAGCCTTCCTTTGACATTGCTGCACCTCTTATGTGTCCATAGCTTACACTTGGTGCATCTTATAGAGTTCCTACCTACGCCTTTTCTACAGATCGAGCAGGGCCATCTACCTGAAGGTGTTTGAGATTTGTCTACCTTCCTACTTATTAGGACTTTGGTTTTAGCTAGATTGACTCTCAGGCCCTTCAATTCTAATCCTTGCTTCCACGCCTGAAACTTCACCTCGAGTTCTGATAGTGATTCAGCAATTAGAGCAAGGTCGTCAGCATAGAGGAGCTCCCAGGGGCATCCTGTCTTGAATTCCTCCGTTATTGCCTGGAGGACTATGATAAATAGGAGGGGGCTGAGGACTGAGCCTTGGTGAACCCCAACCTCCACCCGGAATTCTTCACTGAACTTGTTGCCAACCCTCACCTTACTAACAGCGTCCCTGTACATGGCATGCACAGCTCTCACTAACCATTCATCTATCCCTAGTTTCCTCATTGACCACCAGATAAGGGATCGGGGGACCCTGTCAAAGGCTTTCTCCAAGTCAACGAAAGCCAGGTACAGAGTTTTATCTTTGGCTAGGTATTTCTCCTGCAGCTGTCTCACCAGAAATATGGCATCAGTGGTGCTTTTCCCTGGCACGAAACCAAACTGCATCTCGTCTAGGTTGACTCCCTCTCTAATCAGTTGGGCTATGACCCTTTCCGTAACCTTCTTTACCTGATCCAACAGCTTAATACCTCTGTAATTACTTGTATCTAGGGCGTCACCTTTACCTTTGTAGCAGTTGACTATTATGCTACTACACCAGTCATTGGGTATGACTCCTTCGTGTATCACCTGGTTATCTATACGTGTGACTAGGCTATAGCCGACACTGTCAGATATTTTGAGCATCTCAGCAGTTCAAAATCAAGTTCAATTATATATAATTAGAATCCCACTATGTTTTGTACATCTGCTTGTACCCCCCGCCCACATACACACACACAAAGACAAGAGGGAGATAAAGATTTAAAAGCATGGCATTTATACAGAAGATTCTGAGAAAAGTAAATTAAAGAAAGGAGTGACAGTTATTATTCCTATGATAACCTAATACAGATTTTTACATAAACAGAATTTTATACTGATATAAACTAATGTAGTTTATCTCCAAGCTAGCTCTGATCAAACAGTTGTGTTATTAGGATTATTTTATTCAGAAAAATCCAGATTTTACTTTTTAATCATACTGTATCTAGGATTACATTATCCAACGTGTCCTTTCTTAACCCTTTAAGGCTCAGTATAAATACGGTTTTTCATGGAGGATGCAAAAAAATGGAAAAGCATAGATGATAATAACTTATAAAGCAAATGTTGCTTATATATCACACCTATCTCCTTCAGAATTTAGCAATGTGTCAATAAGCTACACCTGACCTTAAAGGGTTAAAACAATAAGGTATGATTTGAGGGAGAGTTGACTGCAATGTAGGGATTATCTCACTACCTTGAGAACATGGAAAATTGAAATGAGGTGATGTTCCTGCTAACCCAAAAAGAAAGAAGAAATTAAGTGGTATTAGGTGAAGTGAATATCTAGAATAGGAATCAAAACTAGTTCATCACTATCAGCTTATATACTATTCTAAGGCATTTGTCACTTCATGTTTTTATTCAAGATAAAATTATCACTAAAAATATCTACCAAATAAATTACAATTTGTTCTTTACAATTAAGAATTAGATTTTACCATCAAGCATCTTACCATTTTTTAAATTCAAGGTATCGTTTTCTACAGTCCTGTCACTAGAATGATAACTTTGATTCTAAATGAACAAAATAAAAAAAATTCATGTTAAATATGATATAATACAAGCATAATTTATATAAACAGATTTAGCATTTTCCATAAATTTTAGTTTGATTCTCAATGGTATCCTTGCAACTAGATTTATCATAATTCTTTCCGATTTGAAATTACAATTGATAGACTTATTCACAAAAAAATGTTCAGAATTCAAATCCAGCTGGATTTGATTTTATATTTCATTCTTTGAATTAAGAGCAAATATTTAATAGCTTCCTATTGTTAAAACAAAATTATATCAGAATGCATTGCTTTATATCACCTTAAAATTTTACTGGGATTTAATCTTTTGACTAGCCATGCTAGGACATTACTTTCTGGGCTTTTAAACAATTATACTGCCCCTACTCTAATACATTAACAGCCTCAGACCAGTTTCACTCATGAGGCCTAGGTGAACCCATGGGTATGGTACAAGACACTTGGTTAAGGTATGCACTCTGATTAAACCTTGATCCATGTGATTGTAAAATCAATTTCTAAATCTAACAGCCATGAATGATTTAAGATATTGTAAATAATTTTAGCAAGAAGATATGAAAAACCATTTAAAATAGCATCTTTCAAAATCTACTGAAATTTTGTCCAACTATACCACTTCAATAAGTGACACTGTTGTGTAACAAAATTTCAATAAAATCTAAACCAATAAATGTTCATGCACAGTAGTAACATAATGATAAAATGAAAACCTTTCTAAAACGTCTTTTTAAATGTTTAGTCTGGCTATAACGATGTTTTCCTCTAGGCATACCAGGTCTATGGTGAAAGGACCTTAAAAGAAATTCATTATTGTTAGAATTACAAGCAACAAACAAAATACATCTTTATATTACTAAATTGTTTTATATTAGTTTAATGAATAGTTAACTAAAAGAAATTCTGTCCAAATGACAGCTACAATACAATGTTTTCTCTCATTTTTACAGGAAACGATGTAAGTAAAAATTTGCCTATGTGCAAATTTTGGCTTTCTTTGCAAAGTATGTGCACATCCATTAATTATACATCTTTAATTAAAAACATTCAATTTTGAAGTTCTTATGTGAGCACATTTTTCTTTAGTGTACTCATTATAAAATGTGTATACATGTGCAAAGCTAAAAGAGAACACTGCCACAAATACTGTACTAATGAGAGTTGTTTTTGCTTACAGTCAACAGCTAGCTTTGAGAAGTGGGCTGCATAAACCTACTTTTTCTACAAGATGACATACTCCATGAATATGTGCTGTCATCATTGTTTTTTAGCAGCTAGTTTTCCATGCTTGAATGGATCAGATGAAATTTGTTGAAGATTTTCTTTCTGTAGCCAAGTAAAGTAATATTTCTTCCAATCCTTTGAGCATAAACAGAACAATGGCTGGACATGATTTCATGGAAGATTGCAAACCAACAATACCACTTGTATGATGGTGATACTTTTTACAACTAGCACATGACATCAAGACAAAGAGACATGAACACATACATGACAGACTCCTGTCAGTTTCGGTTTATGCTTATAAGAACAAAAGGTTTAAATATCTTTCAATAACTATATTAAAAGAACTTCCTTAATGTTAATTATATAGGTTGCAAAAATGGTAAAATAACTTCAAATATAAAAATGTCATAGGATAGGAATGCTTACTTTGATTCTAGGACCTCTCCACGACTAATTTTGTCATCCATTATGAATTTTTTCTTGGCAATATTAGCAGTAGTTGGGAAATTCCTGAAAACACAAAATTTTGAAAACAATAAATATTAAATTGAATTTTTAAAATTGTGTCAACTTGCAAAAGCTAATTAAATACAGTCTAATTACAAGCATTCATCTTAACTACAAAAAAATGCTAATATTTTACAGAGTAATTAAAAATTTCTCATTTATAAGGAATGGATCATAGTGTTCTATGATCCAATAGTTTTAAATAGATGCTTTGCGGGGCATATAATTATAAATATTCTAATTGATACAGAAGGCAGCATTGCTTTAATAAAAAAGCAACTGAAAATAATTATAGACAATAGCACACAATATCTAAGTTATTCAATTAATATCAACGATGTGCTGGGTCTAAACATACAATAACACATAAGAACTCTAGCATTGTAAAGTGCATTTTACTGCACCTTATGATGCTAAAGTTGTGATGTTTCACTGTAGTCAATATGGAATTAACCACTTGATAGGTACATTCAATGCACCTAATTAGTGCTTTAAGTCTGTATTCTTTAAAGTCTGTCTCCTTTAAAGACAGGCTTAACTGCATTTTACCGTTTCCTTTCTGCAATCCATTTCTCAATTTCTTCCTGGGATTCCATGTTCCATATTTTTTTAGCAAGTCCTGTATCATGATGCTGAAATATAAAATAAAACAGATTAAATGAGTTTCATGTAAAGTCAAATCTTTATGAGCCAGTATATCGTCAGTAAAAACTGTGTGACATATGAAATAAAAAAAAACCAGCTCAAGGGAGCCAACTTTGTCTGCAATATTAAGAAGTATATGTAGAAGGAATAAGCAAAAGAAAGCAAAAGGAAAGTGAACCTGTATCAACAAATTTTCGTTGCCATTTCACTATAACTCTTATTCAGAGCAGGATATACTCATAAACAGAGAGTTCAGGACAAGAAATATAGAATATTAATCAATGATCAACAATGTAGTCAGTAAAAGATTTTCACAGCTGTACATTTCTGAGACCCATTTCAAATATCAGAAATTATCTACTACTTAAAATCATGAATGCATATATATATATATATATATATATATATATATATATATCAACCCCGAAAGGATGAAAGGCAAAGTCGACCTTGGTGGAATTTGAACTCAGAACATAGCAGCAGACAAAATACCTATTTCTTTACTACCCACAAGGCGCTAAACACAGAGAGGACAAACAAGGACAGACAAACGGATTAAGTCGATTATTCAACCTCCAGTGTGTAACTGGTACTTATTTAATCGACCCGGAAAGGATGAAAGGCAAAGTCGACCTCGGCGGAATTTGAACTCAGAACGTAGCAGCAGGTGAAATACCGCTAAGCATTTCGCCTGGCGTGCTAACGTTTTTGCCAGCTTATAAAAATATAAGTGTGAATATCAGTGTGTTACACTTTTTCAACTTTACTCCTAGAGGTCATAGCCCAACATATACCATTTCAGAATCAGGCCGACTCCGTGAGTAAATTATAATCATTCTGGGTCAAATCTGGACCCACACCCTGAAATTTTGGATTCCCAAGTTTTCATTAGTATAATTGTTTACAGCAATTGTTTTTATACAATAACATTTTTTATAATCTAAAGGCTAAGTAAATTAAAAACCATTCCAGGCCGAATCCAGACCTGCAATCCTGTAATTTTGGGTTCCTGTTTTCGGTGATTTTTTTTTTTTTTTTTACATGATTGAAAAGCAAAAGAACGAAATATTAAATGGATTTATGAATGAAAGTTTGGTAATTGCGTTTGCTTCCACCACGCAACACTTATTATTGCAAACAGGTCTTAACTAACCTAAACTACACACACACACAAATACATTCATATATATATATGTCTCGAGTTGTATCTGTAATTCAAAGGGGCCAGCCTTGTCATATTTTGTGAGGCTGAATCTCCCCGAGAACTATCTTAATGTTATCCATGTCTGTGGAGTACTCAGCCATTTGTGAGTTAATTTTATCCTTGTGTTAATGAAAAGTGAAACCGGCTGTGTGTATGTATCTATGTATGAACTTTTCTTTGGAGTTATGTATCTGCTGTCTCTTTCACTTCCTTTGTGTCTCTCTCCTGCTTTTGATTTAACAATATATGTATCTATTTATCTACTTCTCTCGTGATGTGATAAACATTTAAAAACACAAAACGAATGCAGTCACCACTCACTGTCTCTTTCACTCTCTCTCTTTCTCTCTAAATTCCTCTCTGCCCTCCTCTCTTGCACTTTGCCACTTCTTTGAAGTAAGTGTGACACACAACAGGAACATACAAAAACAAAAAATTAGCGTATAAATATTATTGATAGTCATGAAAGGATTAAAACATTTCAAATCTCTTCTAGTTTTTATATAGTGTACTATCAAAGGACCTTCGCCTTGCAAGTTATTTGATGACCCCTGCCAGTGTTGATGCATGAAATCCACACTGGACTTCAGTGGTTGGTGTTTGGAAGGGCATCCAGCTGTAAAAACCAAGTCAAAACAGACAGTGAAGCCTGGTGCTGTCATCTGCCTAGCCAGCTCCTGTCAACCCATCCAATCCATGCCAGCATGGCAAACAGGCATTAAATGATAATGACTGTATGATACAGATAGTTTACTCTATTTCTAAGAAACTGATCCCCGATTTTCACTCCTCAGAATTTTGAAAGAAAAACATCTCCAATACTGTATGTACAACATTCATTTGAGACCTTTACTTCATAGAGAATAACCAAAATACAAAGGGAAAAAAGACAAAAAAAGGGATAGGAGATAAACATTATTAAAAGGAATTCCTATGAGTTTGACAAGTTCAAATGTTTTTACTTGATTGTGGACGTCATTAACTGTCCACAAACAAGCAAAACACTACATACTATTTTTTCTTTGTTCTCAGATGAAACATAAGAACCCAGAACAATAGATTCTTCACTTGGCAATTGAACTTCTTAAATTCTTCTATGGACTAATTAATTCTTTCTACTAAAGGTACAAAGCCTGAAATTTGGGAAGTGGACTAGTCAATTACATCAACCCCAGTGTTTCATTGGTACTTTATTAACCCTGAAAGGGTGAAAGGTAAAGTCAACCTCGGTGAGTTTTGAACTCAGAATGTAAAGATGGACAAAATGTCACAAAACATTTTGCTTAGTGTGTTAATGATTCTGCCAGCTCATTGCCTTTCTTTTATGGACTAATTAATAACACCACAAATGACAGTTTTCTCACTAATCATATTGACTGAAAGGAAGCAACTATGTAAGATAAACACTTAAGATCACAGACAATATATAATTGGTAAAAAATATAGGGATTTAGAAAATATGATAGAGTAATAATATGAAATACTTAAAATTTCTAAACAATATTTACCATTTTGACGTGTATTTTAACCAATTTTGGGACAGCAAAATAATTACAATTTTCTTTGGGGCACTGAAAAAAAGAAAATAAATGAGTCAATATCATAGTGAGTTCTAGGGAAAAGGGTCTAAAAAGCATTAACATCCATGGAGTAATTGATGAGGGAAAAATTACTTGTATATCTCCATTGATATATGTTATACGTGGACAAAATAGAAAGACAGACAGACAAACAGAGGAGGCAAATACATTCAAAACACAAGATAAGCACAGGTTACAACTTTGCTTTGCAACTATGTGTTCCACTTTGTGGCACACTATGAGCAAGAGCTTCAGAGTGACCTATGCTTTTTGAGTGGAATTAACAGACAGAAACTGAGAGGAAAACTGTTGTGCATGTGTGAGTGTGAATGTTGTTCCAAATGTCATTAGTGTCTGAGTGAAAAGAAACAGTGCCTTTATTTGTTTCAGTTTTCAATGTGAGGAATGAGAGAAAATACACTTCACATGGTAAACAGGTATGGGTTCATGACAAGAAAAGCATCACGTTGTAGCAAAAAAGTGAATGTGAAACTGAACTAACAAACAATAGCAAAATAAAATCCACAAAAACTATATCAATGATGATTGTGTGTTGGTGATGTAGTGATCTTAATACTAAAACTCTAGGGATGTTTGTACCTGAAATATCTCAGAAATAGCATATTTTATCTTAATTTTTTGGTTTTTCATGTATATTTTCATACTTACCTTCGGTAGTGCAGTACAAATTTTTGTGACATTTGGACCTCTTTTTATTCATGAAAATGAGTAAACTCATGTTTGTTATTTCTTGACGACAAAAAATATGACTTCTGTGACAACACACATAATGAATGTCACGACTTGTCAGTCAACACAAACACACATCTGCTATCTGTGACATATACACACTCACACAGTTTTCATACCCTCAGAAAAAAGAAACAAAAAATTTTTATTTTTGAGGTACACAATATTTTAATCATTTAGAAATATTTTTAACTGAATGTGATTTTGAAAATGTAAGTTATTTGTACAGTAAGTATTTATATTCTAGCTTTCTTTAAACAAAGTTTTTTTTTAAACTATATTCAAGTCGTTAATTTCTGTAAAATTTTTTATTTAATTTTGTTTTAAAGTGAAAGATGTATGTACGTGTATATGAAATAGATTGTGCATGTGAGAGAGAGAGAGAAGAGAGAGAGAGAAGAGAGAGAGAGAAGAGAGAGAGAGATAGAGAAGAGAGAGAGAGATAGAGAAGAGAGAGAGAGATAGAGAAGAGAGAGTGAGTGGGTGAAGGGGTGTGTTTGTCATGTATACATACATACATCAATACACATGAATACATTTTTTTGTATGTGCATGTGTGTGCAAGAGACAGAGAGTGAATGAACACATGTTCTCATGTATGTGTAAGTGGCAGTCTTTCTCTCTCTCTCTCTCTCTCTCTCTCTCACACACACATCCATTTCATATACCATTCATACAGCTTTCACTTTCTCCTCTGTTTCACTTTAAAACAAAAGTAAATAAAAAATTTTTATGGAAATTAACGAACAAAACCAGCTGATCTGGATGACAGTTCCGAGAGTCAAAGCAAAAGATTGTCCCTAGGGAACACCATTACAAAAATTATTTTGGGTGCATTCAGCATATCTCAGCACCAAAGGTTTGGCTGCTATTTTTAGCATGCCCTGCTATCCCGTAGCAGCTATTTGCAATAAAGGACCCAAAATACCCATTACGTGGTAGCAGGGCATGCAAGAAATAGCAGCAAAAATGTTCCATTCCAGGGAAAAGAGCCGTTTATGCATGATTTTGATGTCACATTTGTTGAAAGCATGCGAAATAACCCGGAAAAGAAAGAAAAACCAATGACACAAAACTCCATTGCTGGGAAACTCAGACTTTCCAGGTGAACCAACGAGTCATAGGTAGTCTAGTGGTAGACTATTACCATTACAATACTAACATACAATGGAAGTACATATTCACCAATTGATGGCTTCCATGCCGGTGGCACCTAAAAAGCACCAACTGATCGTAGCCGTTGCCAGCCTTCTCTGGCCCCTGTGCTGGTGGTACATAAAAAGCACCCACTACTCTTACGGAGTGGTTGGCGTTTGGAAGGGCATCCAGCTGTAGAAACACTGCCAGATCAAACTGGAGCCTGGTGCAGCCTCCTGGCTTCCCAGACCCCAGTCGAACCATCTAACCAATGCTAGCATGTTAAACGATGATGATGGGAATAGCATTTATGGACAGATAGATATATTAGAATAAAATAATACATAAGCACTACTAAAAACCAGTCCTTAATATAAAAAGAAATTTTTTTATTTTTCTTATTATATATATCATGGTAAATTTCAATCATTGGACAGCAACCATGCTGGAGCACTGCTTTAAAGGGTTTTAGTCAAATGAATTGCCCAGTCCTCTTTTTATTTTTTAAACCTGATACTTATTCTATCGGTCCCTTATGCTCAACCACTAAACTATGGGGATATAAACAAGCTAACATTAAGATGAAGTGGTGGTGGTAAGGCAGGGACAAAGACACACACACACATATATATATATATATATATATATATATATATATATATGTATATGTATATATATATATATATATATATATATATCATTCTTTAACAAGAATAGTATTCACAGTAACATTGAAGTTTCAGCCAGGTAAGCCATCAGCAGATGGACAGGTGGAACTAGATATATTATCTGAATTTTATACTATGAAGTATCCATCATGGCTGGTCTCACCAATTGGTTTCACACAAAAATACAATGGAGTGTTAGGTAACAATCGAATTATATAATTATGTTCATCAGAGGTAGCTGATATGGAAGTGAATATGGCAATTGCTCTCTATTGACAGAGGTGGATTAGCACAACCAGTCAGTGGCTGCTGAGAAAAAAAGTAGTTTTGTCTGCCATATCCACTCACAAAGCTTTGGTCAGCCCAGGGTAATAGTTGAAGAGACTTGCCCAAGGTACCATGCAGTGGTACTGAATTAGGAACCATATGGTTGGGAAGCAAACTTCTTACCATACAGCCATGCCTACACCTAAGTACCTGGAGAATTTCCTAATAAAAGGGCCACAGTTTTCCCAGTTTAACCAAGTAATAAAGCAAGATAAGCAATAGTTAGGTAAGCTAAAATTTACACATTATAAATATGAGCGATTAAAATTTGCAACTGTGGTGCCTTGGCATTCATTGATAACAATGAGATATACTAATATGGTATCTTTCCTTTTCTTGTTTCAGTCATTAAACTGCAGCCACACGGGGGCACTGCTTAGAAGAATTTCAGTCAAATGAATTGACCCCAGTATTCACTTTCTAAGCCTGTTACTTATTCTATTGATCTCTTTTGCCGAACCACTAAGTTACAGGTACATTAACACACCTACACCTGTTGCCAAGCAATGATGGGGGACAAAAACAGACAAAAAAGATGTGCACACACACACACGTGTATATATATATATATATATATATATATATATATAAATAAATAATATTATTACCAGCAAGTCTACCTATCTATGATGGAGGCATAAAATGAGGAAGGGAAGTCATAACATCAGTATGTATTGGGATATGTGTAAATGGACTTGATAGATTACTGGGTGATGTCTTAGAGAAAGCACATTGTTGGTAATACAGCATTCTATTGTAACTATATGACATGTGATGACAATTCACTCCCAAACTGAAATAGGCTCCCAGCCTCTGTGTCATGAATGGTTATGTAGACCACTCCTAGTGAAAGCCAGAGCTTCCTTTGACCACTACATAAAAAGAATTAAAAAAATAAAAAATTTTATTTAAATATACTTTTATTTTAGTTGTTTACACTATTTTACACTTGCTTATACTCTTATACATTCAAAGTTCACAAATTTCCTTATTTAAATTATGGATCATATTCCTTTCGATATCAATATAATTACAAAACTTCTTTGTAGACGTTTTTTTGTGCTTGGTTGACACTTATTTTCAAATTACTGCAGTCCATTGCTCTACTCATAGTGATGTATAACTGGCCGTGTGTAAACATCGAAGTGGGTAAAAATACACCTACACAATCTAAAGTCTGGTCTTGTACCTTGTTTGCTGTGATTGCGCAAGCGGAATCTTTAGGATTGCAAAAAATCAAACTAAGACTTACCTCTCACTGATCTATGCAAATCACGTCTGGATGTTCTGGTACCATAGGTTATTTTGATTGACAAAACTGAGATGTAACAACAGCTGCTTTGGATCCTGCTCAAGACTAACACACTACAATAACCACTAAATAATCACACACACTATATACTGACACACACTTTTTCCATTTTATTTTCGCTATTTAACTGTTCTTGAGGCCCCCTTCATATCTATGATGGGGCCACGAGAACTATACAATGAAAATCCAGAGTTACTTGTGGCTGATGAATTTTTAATAAAAATTTGAAGGTGATTTATAAATTCAAAAATCAATATCCACAAAATAATCATACTTCGATTTTTTTTAATGCTAAAAATCCTGAAAAATATCGTAACCACTGGTCCAGCTGTCTGGCCATGAAGAGGGAACAAAGAGATGGACAGGCAGACAGACATAACGCCCATTATAGTAAGATAGCAAAATTGCCCATCTACAAAGGGAAATAAAGGGATAGTATCACAAATCTAAACCCTCTAAATTCATGAACTATACAAGGAGAAATCCAGAGTTAATCCTCATCACTGGAATTTTAACAAAAAAAAATCAAAGGTGATTTATTAATACAAAACTCAATCTCCACTAAATGACTGTATTTTTTCAACATTTTTTTTGTTAAAAAACTTCCTAATTACCTCCTTTGTAATCCAAAAGAACATCATGACCATTGGTCCAGCTATTTGGGAAGGGGAACAGACAGATGGACATAACACCCATTATTATTATTATTAATAATAATAATATAAGTGGCCAGCAAGTATTAAAGCCGAAAAGATAAATTTATAATTATAATTGAGGGTACACAAAGTACCAGCGTTGCTAGAAATAAGAGTAAAAAAATACTCAAATAAGCCACAATTTCACTGAAAATTCAATAGAGTGACGAAAACTGAGGAATGAGTAAAAAAGTTAACCTACAATTGTGGTTGCATCTCCACATATTTTAACTCCTTTGTGCAACTAGTTACCTCACCCTCCTCTCCCTGGAACCAATTTCCATCCTTCAAACTCAGTACCATCCCTTCCCACTATTCACTGATTACTCTTTTGTGATACCAAGTATCCCTCCTCTTCTGAGCTACATCTTAGGAATACAAAACCTCATCTCTACCTCCCTCATATCTGCTATCACTCTCAACATCCCCTCATATCTGTTGTCAACAATTCCACCTTCGCTCCACTATGTAACTCAAACCTTCATCTCTGTCCCTATAAATTTCTCTCCCTATTTTCTGATAGGCTTATTCTAGTGCTACTCTCCATCCACTTCTAGTATTGCCACTTATCACCTCCTCCTTCTAAGCTATTTCTTTTATGTTCTCTCCCACACTGATATTTACTACCAACTACACCACTGCTCTTCTACACCATTCACTATATTAAACTCTGTCCCCCATCTCTAACTGCTTGTCACTTTCCTCTCACACCTCCCAATCCCAAGTTCATATTCTTTCTTACATTCATCTTATATCTAGACAGTATGCTCTGACACTTCTTCAATATCTGTATTATTTCCATATACCATTTGTCTACAGCAAGAAATTTTCTCTACAATAAAACACAATGAATGGCTTTCTTACAGGTTCAAATATGCCCCAAGCATATTTGAACCGGTAATAACCTCATATTTATACACTTCACTGCTTAGTGCTGCCACCCCACCTTTGCAGTTACTTCCCCCCACTCCTATACAATATAAGGTAGCAATGTATCTCCTTTTAGCAAAACACACGTGCATGTCCTCTATGATACTTTAGCTTTTTAACATTAGTTACATGGGGAGGGTTCTTTATGTTGCAAGTTACTTAGTGACCTCACTCAAGTTGATGTCATGTAAAAGGCACCCAGTACACTCTGTAAAGTGGCTGGCATAAGGAAGGGCTTGGAAACCCTGCCAATCCAGACATCAGAGCTCAACAGTCTTCTGGCCCATTGGATCCTGTGAAACTATGCAACCCATGCCAATATCAATTTAAACTATAAAAGTAAAAAGAGTAATGAATTTTAGTTAGACACTCATTCATTTTTGCCATTTCGGTTAGTTATTAGTGAGTACATTTACCTTTTCATGACAGTCAATATGTTCTTTGTAAATCAGCTCTGTTTTGAAGCCACGGTCACAAATATCACAGTTAAAAGGGAAATCCTCAATAAGATTTTTCTTCTTTTTATTTTTTTCCTGAAAAGTACAAATATAAAACACATATATACATCATCATCATCATCATCATCATCATTTAACGTCCGCTTTCCATGCTAGCATGGGTTGGACGGTTCAACTGGGGTCTGGGGAGCCCGAAAGCTGCACCAGTCCAGTCAGATCTGGCAGTGTTTCTACAGCTGGATGCCCTTCCTAACGCCAACCACTCCGAGAGTGTAGTGGGTGATTTTATGTGCCACCGACACAGGTGCCAGACGAGGCTGGCAAACGGCCACGCTCGGATGGTGTTTTTTTATGTGGCACCGACACAGGTGCCAGACGAGGCTGGCAGACGGCCACGCTCGGATGGTGTTTTTATGTGCCACCGACACAGGTGCCAGATGAGGCTGGCAAACGGCCACGATCGGATGGTGTTTGTTACGTGCCCACAGCACGGAGGCCAGTCGATGAGGTACTGGCTACGGCCACGTTCGGATGGTTTTCTTGTGTGCCACGTGCCACCGGCACTGGTACCACAAAGATACAAATTCCATTGATGTTCATCTATTTTGATTTGATTTGATTTGATTTTCACTTGCCTCAACAGGTCTTCACAAGTGTCACAAGAAGGAAGGTATGCACAGGTGGACTGACTAGTCTTGCCGGGTCTTCGGAAGGTGTTTTTATGTGCCACCGACACAGGTGCCAGATGAGGCTGGCGAACGGCCATGATCGGATGGTGTTTGTTACGTGCCCACAGCACGGAGGCCGGTCGATGCGGAACTGGCTACGGCCACGTTCGGATGGTTCTCTTGTGTGCCACCGGCACTGGTACCACAAAGATACAGATTCCATTGATGTTCATCTATTTTGATTTGTTTTGATTTTGATTTCGATTTTCACTTGCCTCAACAGGTCTTCACAAGTGTCACAAGAAGGAAGGTATGCACAGGTGGACTGACTACGTCCCAGGTAGGGGCCACGGGTTATGACCTGACTAGTCTTGCCGGGTCTTCGGATGGTGTTTTTATGTGCCACCATGTTCCCACAGCACGGAGGCCAGTCGATGCGGTACTGGCTACGGCCACGTTCGGATGGTTTTCTTGTGTGCCACAGGCACTGGTACCACAAAGATACAAATTCCATTGATGTTCATCTATTTTGATTTGTTTTGATTTTTTGATTTGTTGATTTGTTGATTTGTTGATTTTCACTTGCCTCAGCAGGTCTTCACAAGTGTCACAAGAAGGGAGGTATGCACAGGTGGATCGACTACGTCCCAGGTAGGGGCCACGGGATATGGCCTGACTAGTCCTGCCGGGTCCTCTCATGCACAGCACACTTCCATAGGACTCGGTCTTCACTCATTTCCTTGGTGAGACCTAAAGTTCGAAGGTCGTGCTTCACCACCTCGTCCCAGGTTTTCCTGGGTCTACCTCTTCCACAGGTTCCCTCAACTGCTAGGGTGTAGCACTTTTGCACACAACTATCTTCAGCCATTCTCGTCACATGACCATACCAGCGCAGCCGTCTCTCTTGCACACCACAACTGACACTTCTTAGGTTCAACTTTTCTCTCAAAGTACTTACACTCTGACGATTATGAACACTAACATTACACATCCATCGGAGCATACTGGCTTCATTTCTTGCAAGCTTACGCATATCCTCAGCAGTCACGGCCCATGTTTCACTACCATGTAGCATGGCTGTACGTACACACGCATCATATAGTCTGCCTTTTACTCTTAGCGAGAGGCCTTTTGTCACCAGCAGGGGTAAGAGCTCTCTAAACTTTGCCCAGGCTATTCTTACTCTAGCAGTTACACTTTCAGCACACCCACCCCCGCTACTGACTTGGTCTCCTAGGTAGCGGAAGCTATCAACTACTTCTAGTTTGTCTCCCTGGAACGTGGTAGAAGTTGGTCTCTGCACATTTCCAGTGTTTATTGCTCCTGAGCATCTGCCACAGACAAAAACTATTTTCTTAGTTAGCCTTCCTTTGACATTGCTGCACCTCTTATGTGTCCATAGCTTACACTTGGTGCACCTTATAGAGTTTCTACCTACACCTTTTTTACAGATCGAGCAGGGCCATCTACCTGAAGTCGTTTGTGATTGGTCCACCTTCCTACTTATTAAGACTTTGGTTTTGGCTAGGTTGATTCTAAGGCCCTTCGATTCTAATCCTTGTTTCCACACCTGAAACTTCTCCTCCAGTTCTGATAGTGACTCAGCAATTAGAGCAAGGTCATCAGCATAGGGGAGCTCCCAGGGGCATCCTGTCTTGAATTCCTCCGTTATTGCCTGGAGGATAAATAGGAGGGGACTGAGGACTGAACCTTGGTGGACCCCAACCTCTACCCGGAATTCTTCACTGTACTTGTTGCCAATCAAGGATTAAATTTGTTTTGAAGAGATTTATTTCAATTTATCAATTTTATCACTACAGCATAATTCTGGTTAAAGCACATCATATAACCCCTCATTACTTTTATATTTTTGGAATTTTCAGAAAAATCTTGGAATTTTGTGTTACACACGAGAATTCATACGATTATGAAAAAAAATCTTTTAAAAAATTTTTTAAATTCTCTTTTTCAAAATTTTTGAGAGAGTCTCTATGTTTTTTGGTCAAAGTACCTGACCATACTAAACAAACTTTAACTGCGCTGATACAAAGATGGATTTTACCTAGGACTCACATAGTTAGTGATGGCTGGTGAGCATATAATAACATCGGTATCCTGAATGATGGTGCCTACACGCACAAGGTGATTATACACCAACAAAATTTGGTAAATTTCGATACTTTCACCCGCACAATTTTCACTTAAAAAAAAAAAAAAAGCTTGGATTTTTTGCATGACCTCCTAATATGCTGCAAACCTCTTATTTTTGTTCGGAAAAAAGATGGGGTTGGAAACCGGACCCCCTCCCCCATTCCATATTCATTGGAAATTGTTTTGTTTTTTTAATGAATTATAGTGAACTCCTAATATGCCACAAAACCCTTTTTTGGTCTGGAAAATAGAGTGGGGTGGAAACCTTGGAAATTTCACCCTCACCCCCTTGGGAAGTACACCCACACGATTTTCACTAAGAAAGAAAAAAAACTTGCAAGCACTGGCATCAGTGATGGCATGTAAAAAGCACCATTTGAGCGTGGTCGATGCCAGTACCACCTGACTGGCCCCCATGCTGATGACACTTAAAAAGCACTCTCAGAGTGGTTGGCATTAGGAAGGGCATCTAGCTGTAGAAACCTTGCCAGAACAGATTGGAGCCTGATGCAGCCTCCTGGCTTGCTAGACCTCAGTCAAACCGTCCAACCCATGCCAGCATGGAAAGCAGACGTTAAACGATGATGATAATATAATATATTGCTATACCATTGAAAGTTTAGGTAAACTTCGTCACTCACTCACTTTTTCTTTCTGTCCCCACCCAAAAACGAAACGCATTAGTTACCCAATTTCGGCACCAAAAACTGCAATGGGAAAGTGCTTTAGTTTTTCAAATCTATTCTGCAATCTGGGATTATTATGTTATATCCAGTGATTTTAAGAGGCATGGGATTTTTTCCTTTTGAACGGCACTTTTCAACACAATTTCTAGTTAACTAAGCACTTTTAAACTTCGTATACTGGTAGAATGTGTTTATAAAACATCATTTTCTCTTGGCTTTATAGAGAAAATTCTATATGTTGTAACATATTTCGTCTTTAATTTTGAGCATTTCAGCAATTTTAACCAATTGCTGACCTCCATTTAGGTAAATAACATTCTGTGCACAATGAATATGTCCCTCCTTTAAGAAACAGATTGGGTTTATTTACATTTCTGAAGAAAAGAGATACCCTTCCCCAACCCCTAAATCTGAAATAGATTGAAATGCAATAGATCGATACTAGGGCCATAATTATGGGTGACATTTTCATTTGACACCGCTAGAAAAAAATCCCATTTTCCATAGCGGTGTCGTATGAAATTGTCACCCATAATTATAACCCTAGTATCGATCTATTGCATTTCAATCTATTTTAGATTTAGGGTTAGGGTGGGGGAAGGGTATCTTTTTTTCTTCACAAATGTAAATAAACCCAATCTGTTTCTTAAAGGAGGGACATATTCATTATGCACAGAATGTTATTTACCTAAATGGAGGTCAGCAATTGGTTAAAATTGCCGAAATGCTCGAAATTAAAGACGAAATATGTTACAACATATAGAATTTTCTCAATAAAGCCAAGAAAAAATTATGTTTTATAAACACATTCTACCAGTATACGAAGTTTAAAAGTGCTTAGTTAACTAGAAATTGTGTTGAAAAGTGCCGTTCAAAAGGAAAAGATCCGAGGCATGAAAAAGATATTTTGTTTTAATATTATACTTTTACTCGTTTCACACATATACACAAACTCTAAACGTGTGATATTTAGATGAATTTTGTATCAGTCTTTATCTCTCCACAGACTTCGTTACCACTAACTTCTATAACCTCTGCATTTTCACTTATGTATTTTCAGACTTGTTTAAATTTTCAATCTAATGTAATCCACACTCTGTCAAAAACGTATTTCTGCAAAATGTTATCTAAAGAAACAGCAAAAGATATTTGAAAATGGGGGAGGGTGAAATTTCCAAGGGTTCCACTCCACCGTACACCGTTTTCCGGACCAAAAAAGGGGTTTGTGACATATTAGGTCACCAGTAATATTGTAAACATTAACCGTTGCTGCTTTTACTACTTATCTCCCCTTAATTTTTGTTTACTTTTTTGATATAACCATACTGAACAATTACCATCGTATGAATTCCCTTGTGTAGAGCAAAAAAAAAATCACAATTTTCTGAAAATTCCAAATAATATCAAAGTTATGAAGGGTTGTATAGGCTGTTCAAATCAGAATTCATCGTTTTTTTGGGGTTTTTTTACATTTGCTTTTGTATTCAGGAGATCGTATGCTGAAACAAAAACAATTGCAGCATGGAAGGTGTTTATAAGCCATTTAAAACAATTTTGACAAATTAAATTTAAATGTTGAAGTGAATCTTGTGTGTTTTTAAATGGCTTATAAACCTTCCACGCAGCAATTACTTTTGTATTCAGTTCTGGAATACTTGATATAGTAATGACAAGGCGAAAAATACACCTTTCATCACACGAGTATACTTTCAGAAAGTTTATTTTACAATTTGTATTAGTTTGAATGAAGAGAAATTTTTAAACAGTACAAATTATATTAGATAACAAATTTTATAAAAATACAACAAACCGGTTTTATTTGATTATTTTTGGTATTTCTTTGAGAAGAATTGTTCTTATTTGTTGCTGAATTAGAATTATAATCTCTCTGTCTGTCATTCTTATAAGGCCGCGATTGGTAATGTGGAGAGTTATATGGTCTCTGGCGATGTTTATACCTTCCGTCCTTGATAGCGTAATTAGGATTAGAGAATGACTGTGCTGTTGGGGTGAACTCTCGGTGGCTATATATACCAGATGAAGCTTCATATGACTGAGGCAATGGTGGTTGTTGATATGGTTGGTGGTAGAATTGCGGCCAAAATTGTGACTCCGGAGGATTGTAATTACTATTTTGTGTTGCTGGTGTCGTGTTGTGCCAAGGAGTAAAGTTAGGTTGGTAAAATGCCGGCTGTGACCATACATTATAAGGATTCTGCATTCTGTTGAATAGAACTAGTACTTTATTTCCACGAGCGTCAACGTTACTCTCTGTGATGCGCAATAAGCGTGTCAATTAATAGCAACATGTGCGTCTTAAAACCGGAAGTCATGAGTTGCGTCCCTTACAATTAAGTTAAAGTTTTCTTTCCTAATTAAAATCTAATTCTAAAATACTTAATTTTAAATGTTAATAATTATTGGTGCCCCAGCATGGCCGCGGCCTTCGGGCTAAAACATTTTTAAGGATTTCAGGATTATATATATATATTGAGGATCTTTGGCTTTTGGTACATGAGCTGGCAGAAACGTTTGCACGCCGGGCGAAATGCTTAGCGGTATTTCGTCTGCGTTACGTTGTGAGTTCAAATTCCGCCGAGGTCGACTTTGCCTTTCATCCTTTCGGGGTCGATAAATTAAGTACCAGTTACGCACTGGGGTCGATGTAATCGACTTAATACCTATGTCTGTCCTTGTTTGTCCCCTCTGTGTTTAGCCCCTAGTGGGTAATAAAGAAATAGGTACATATATCCGTGGGACTTATAACGCCAATATTTTAATATATGTCACTGTAAATAAATACAGTAATTTGAAGGAAAGAAAATAATCGAGTAAGCGAAATGAATAAGTAAATGCATAAAAGTTACTTATTGGCATTCCTTCGATATAACTCGAAAAAACTAAACATTTGACTTCGGGTATTTCCGTGCCAAATGACAGTTGCCGAAATGGGAGAAGAAAGCTAATTGGTTGTGTGTGCGTGCCTGTTCTGTTTTTATGTATTTATAGGTTGTGGAATATAGATTATGCCAGCAATGTCTCATTTTAAACTTGAAAAAAACCTTGCATATTTGTTATAACTGCTTCATGTGTGTAAGTAAACTCCGCAAATTACCATGCAGAAAACAGAATCGAAGTTTGCATCGCAAATATCAGAAAACGAGAATGCCATATCAATTATACTAGTCCATGTTTTTTTTTTTTGTTTTTTTTTTAACTTCTAATGAGGAGAAAAAGAGGGACTATACAATGCATTTTATGAATTTCATAAAAAAAACATTCTTGAAGTTTAAATTAGTCAGTATTATACTGCCAAACGCATTTATGAAATTCATAAAAGCATTGTCTCTGTTGTATCGTTGCCAACTAAACTCGAACAGATACGTTGAAAATACGGCCTCTGATACATAAACTTCGATTATAGATACAAAGTGATCCAGACATCCAAGTTTACTAAGTATTTTCCATAGCAAGGCCCTATTCACAGTATCAAAGGCCTTTAAATCAATGAATACCTGGACAAGATCCATATTCTGCTCATAGCACTTCTGCATCTGTCTTGCTGTGAAAATCATATCCATTGTCCCTCTACCAAATTGGAAGCCACATTGAGATTCAGATAGTACATCATTTACGAGACACCCATTCAGGCAGGTAAGAAGAATATTTGCCAGAACCTTGCCAGAAGCTGGTAGCAATACCTCTGTAGTTACCACACATTGTTCTGGCTCCTTTTCCTTTATAGAGAGAAAGAATAATTGCATCCTTCCAGTCCTTAGGCATTACACCATTCCTCCAGACTGCATTAATAAGTTCATGAAGGGACTGTATGATGTAATCACCACCAAATCGCAAGACCTCAGCACAAAGTCCATCCTTTCTAGATGCCCTACCAAGATTCAATTTACTTATTAATGTCATTACCTCATCTAATGAGGTCATGGAATTTAAGGAACCACTGACAGGTCTTTGTTGCATAGTATCAATCACTGTTTCATCCACAACTGACTCGTGGTTTAGAAGTTCGGAGAAGTGTTCAATCCAGCGCCCTGTGATTTCTGTTGATTTAGTAATTAGAGTAGAAGACTCCTTGGAAAGTAAAGGAGCTGATGTGTAGTTCTTAGGCCCATAAACTTGCTTCATAAGATGGTAAAACTTCTTGCTATTTGCATCAGCAGCAGCCTGAACATTATGAGCAAGATCCTTCCACTAAGTGTTCTGCTTCCCCTTCCAAAAAAAAGTGTATCCTCAAGTTGACCATCACCTTCTAGACGAGTCTCTGAAAGTGCAGCTATATCACTGTTATAGTGGTTCAGCTCATGAGCAACAAGTGCAGTGCATCTTTCAGGCCTACAATCAGTCTTGTTATCCAACAGAGTGTGCACATTCCAACATGAAATGTTCAAGTTCCATCCAGATTTTGTAAATAAAAGTCTTTGTTTTTCGAGCACAGGGTTGACATCCATCAGTCGTGCTAAACTGACCAGATATAGAAAGACAGGCAATTTTTGGGTCACCTTTTCTAGAACCTCCCCAGCCTCCAGGTGAGCAATGCCCTCTCCAAATGGAGCTGCTCAGACACGCATGCAGCAACCGAATCCTACCACTGTCTTGGGTGACAGGGAGATGACTTTATATCTAGCATGTGCCGCCTACATGCAGGTTGCTTACTACATTCTTCCAACCCGTCAGGTCTGCATGCTTCACCACCTTCCCATCACTGCAGGACTTCCAAATAAAAATAAAATAAATATATACTAAAAATAAAGATAGATGTATACTGAAAATAAAATAAATATATAGAGAGCAGCACATATCGAGCAGAAGTCAGCAATGCCTGTCCAGAGTTTTAGGTCCAATAAGGCTTGCACAACACCTCATACATACTCTCCACTTTATTGACATTATCCAGAGACAAGCCAGAGCAAGATGTCTGGTGCCAATATGTGTCACAGGCTCAGAGATGTTTGAGTGCCATGATCTCTAGCACAAACCAAAGATACCCAAAATGTCCAATGCCATACCCTGCATATCAGAGTGACCTTCTCCTAGAGACATGCTTCAACAGAAGCTGAAGGGTGCTTCACTCCCAAGGTCTTTCAGCATGCAGGACACCATCCCAGAATAGCTGTTGAGCCTGCACTAGGTTCATCCAACCTTTCAACAGGTTTTTAATCCTGCTGGGTTTTTAGCAATCCTCCTCACCAGGGTAGCCTGGTGGGGGTGCTGATTTAGTCGCCAACAACCCGACCATGCAACAGGTTGTACTGGATTCCATGTTACCTGTAGCACTTATGAGAGCCTCATAAGTGACCTGACATACATACATACATATATTCATACATACATGGGATTACATCATAGAGCATAGGGAGGTAGTACCATGACAATATTTCAGGACAGCTGCTAACTACATGCATGGCATCTTCCACAGAAACATGATGTAGCCTACACGTGTGGCTGCACCTTGGGATTACAAGTGCATCACTGTCTCTCTTGTTCACTAGATACTTTGTGGCTATCTCCTGTTCCTGGATTGCAAATACATAGCCTTCAAAGTGTGATGTGATGTAGTGGTCTTGTGTCCAAGAGAGGCTGCACTTTGTGTCAATTCTACTGTCTTCTTCAAGCTTCCGGG
Source organism: Octopus sinensis (assembly GCF_006345805.1). Classification (NCBI taxonomy): domain Eukaryota; kingdom Metazoa; phylum Mollusca; class Cephalopoda; order Octopoda; family Octopodidae; genus Octopus; species Octopus sinensis. The sequence goes on along the minus strand of NC_042997.1, from coordinate 81,803,125 downwards.
CAACATACCCATGCATAGTTTTTTTTTTCTTTTGTATGTTGTCACAGTACTACATTGTGGCACAATGTTGTTGCTAAAACAATTTACAATGCCATCCACAAAAAAGACTGTCCTGAAACAAGCTTAGAAAATCCCTCTGTTATGGAATACATTCATGAACACCAACTTAAGGAATACTGGTGGAATATTCCCATCAAAGCTTCTGTCAAATGTAAACATAACAGGCCAGATATTGTTTGGGACAGAGGGGCCAAGGCATGTACCATCATAGAGATCAGCTATCCTGCAGATATAAATATCTCTTTGAAAATCAAAGGAAAAGAGGATATCTATGGACAACTGCTTCAAAACCTCCAGCTTTTATATCCAGACTATGAATTCATATTCATATCAATAATAATTAGAGCACTAGGTTTTGTTAGTAAATGCTTAAAGGAGAATCTAGATAAACTAAGATTTTCAGAAAGAGAAATTGACCGACTGATTCATACATCACAAGTGCAACCTGTGAGTGAAACAGTAAAAATATGCAAGACTTTTCTCAAGTTACAAATGTGAATTTGTCTGTGTTAACTACATTCCGAAGATGGAGCCTTATATATTTGTTGGAAACTGGCTCCCTCCTCAGTGGAAGATTTATAATAATTTGAAAATAGATACATACATACATAATGACCAATTTGTTAATAATAAATAATTGTTATCTTCCTAATCTCAAATTTCTTTTCTCCTTTTAACTGGATATAAACTACATGCTTAATATATATCTATTGTTTTAAGGGAATTTCATTCCCCACCAATACTAGATTTTTGAACCTGTATGGTGAAGGCACATGGCTCAGTGGTTAGAGCGTCAAGCTTACGATCGTGAGGTTGTGGGTTCGATTCCCTGACCAGGCTGCGTGTTGTGTTCTTGAGCGAGACACTTTATTTCATGTTGCTCCAATTAACTCAGCTGTAGAAATGAGTTGTGATATCACTGGTGCCATGCTATATTGGCCTTTGCCGTTCCCTTGGATAACATTGGTGGTGTGGAGAGGGGAGGATGGTATGCATGGGCAACTGCTGGCCTTCCACAAACAACTTTGCCCAGACTTGTGCCTCAGAGAGTAACTTTCTAGGTGCAATCCCATGGTCATTCATGACCAAAGTGGGTCTCTTAGCCAGTGGAGATTTTGGTCTACCTTGTCATGTCTACACTTGTACTCTTTCTGCGCAAGACTTTCATAAGCACTAACAATGTGAGTCACACTTTCGACCCTCTTCCCACACATTCTGCAGAGGCCCATTGCACTTGTGTGACACATATTCTTTTTCACTGAGCTGGTATCCAATTACTTGTGTGGTATATAATAATAATAATAATAATAATAATAATAATTCTTATAATTATTATTATTATTATTATTAATAATATTATTATTATTATTATTATTATTATTATTAATATTATTATTATTATTATTATCATTATTATTATTATTATTATCCATCATATACACTCAACAAATTAGATTGTTGGAAAAGAAAAGAATCCTAACATCGGGCTACAACAAGTTGCCTTAAATGCCAAAAACCCTCCTAAGTATCCTAGCTGTCCCTAATAACTCTGTTTTCTACAGCTGTACTAAACTGGGTTTTATGCTTATTTCCTCTATCCATCTATTCAGATCTTTAGGAAAAGTTCCCAGTGCACCTATAACTACTAAGATACATTTTACCTGCACTTTCCATAGTCTCTGTAAATCAATAGCTAGGTCCTGGTACTTTGCTATTTTTTCTATACTTCTCATATTAATTTTTTCATCATTTGGAATTATAAAGTCAGTTATCTGGCACTTTCAATTCTCCTTATCTACTACTTCCAAATCAGGCATTCTAGCTTCTGTTACTCTGTCAGTCAGAATTTTAAAGTCCCACAACATCTTATACTTTTTGCTTTCTAATATTTTACTAGGTTCATGTTCATACCATTTATCAGTATGTTCAAATCCTAGCTTTCTACAAAGCTCCCAGTGGATTGCTCTTCCTAGATTGTCAATCTTTTCTTATATTCTTTCTGTGCCAGCATGCTACCTATATTCACTTACTATATGAGTAATGCTTTCCTCTTTGCATTTGCATAATCTACATTGGGAATCTACTTGGTTTTTGTCTATTTTGGCTTTTATTCAATTAGTCCTTAATGCTTGATCGTGTGTAGCTACTAACGAACTTTCTGTCTTCCTCTTCAGCTTTCTTTTCTGCAACCATAACCATGTTTCATTACTACTGTTTACTGAAACTATCTTTGGGAATCTACCATACAATGCCTTCTCCTGCCAGTTAGATAATTTCTGTTCTTTTTTTTTTTTTGATTCTTAAGTTCGTTTGGTGTTTTGGTTTCCCTAAGTCATGCTGTGACTCTAGCAGCTTTTAATAAACTTTCTTCACTATTACCTATATAGGAGTCTCTATCTACTCTAGCTAACTCGATGCAGTCTTCCACTGATATTAACCTTCTTCCACCTTCCTTTCTAGGTAGGTATAATCTTGCTACTCCTGTCTTTGGGTGGAGTCCTCCATTCATATTGAATTCCTTCCTGCTAATTCAGATTTTGTTCAATCTACAGAAGCTGCTGAATATCTAAGTAATGATACTGCTCAAGTATTTACAGCCTTCACTAGATTTGAACCATCTGGCTTTGACTTCATTAGCTCCCTCACTCTTCTGAAGTACTTCTCAATTTTCATTTTCATTTCTGTACTCTGTCAGATTCTAATACTCCTAGATACTTATAACTCTCTTGCCTTTCAATGATTTTAATGTCTGGCCATTTGGTAATTGAATGCTTTCGATGTTCACTACCTGTCCGCTTCTCATGATTAATATTGCACACTTATCTATGCCAAATTCCATGCCTATATCTTTGCTGAAGAGTCTTACAGTTTGTATTAAGGAATCAATCTCTTATTCATTCTTAATAAAAAGCTTCAGATCATCCATGTGGAGCAAATGGTCAATTTTTCCATTACTATTTCTGAACTGATACCCTGCCTTGGCCTTCCTTAATATTAAACTGAGGGAGATCAAACATAGAACAAATATTAAAGGGGACAACCAGCACCCCTTGGAAAATTTCTCTTTTGATATTAACTTTCCCTAAGAGTGTGTCACCTGAGTATAGATCTACTTTCCATTTTTTCATGCTAAAGCTAATTAATTCTCATATGTTGGCTATTATACTGAATATACTCAAACATTCACTTCTCTGTGAGTGTGGGATCATGTCAGAGGTTTTCCTATAATCTATTCATGCTATTGTTAGTTTTTTCTTTCTAACTTTTACTTCATTTAGAACTGCTTTGTCCATATATAATAGATCATGCATTCCTCTAGCCTTCTTTCTACAACCTTTATGTTTTTCTGGTAGTAAACTCTGATTGTCAAGTTGCTCGTAAATGCTTTCTGAAAGCATTCCTGTTAATAGCTTCAACACTAATGACAAGCAAGTGATTGGTCTATAGTTGCTAGCTGTATTACCCTTGCTCTTATCCTTCATAATGCGTATTGTCCTCCCTCTAGTCATCCAATCTGGTATTATACTTCCATTAAGGCAATCCTGAAGTTGTTCCCTCAGCCTCCCATGTTAACTAAATTTCTTTAGCCAGTACCTTTGAACTAAATCTGGTCCGGGGCCCTTCCAATTTGGCATATTTCCTAATATTTTACTCATTAATGCACTAGTTAATCTTAGATCTGACTACTTCTCACTCACTACTTCTTCCCTCACTTTCTTTAACCATACTGCATCTCCAGCACTTTGTTCTCCACTATTTATTTGGTTATAAAATCTTCTCTGGTCTGTCTCAAATAATCTCTTCGGTTGATACTCATCCATTCTTTTCTGATATCTGGAGAGCTTGCCTGCAACTGCTATGATACACTGTTTCAATTCTTCTGTAACTGTCCCAAATCCTTTCTCTTTGACTAAATATCTTTTCTCAAGGGAAGATTTGCTTCTTGTGTTTCTATTCTACTCAGATCTTGCCTTAAAGTCTCCACTTTAATTTGTAGTCTCCTTTTCCATATTTACTCTTTTTAAATATTTCTCTGTGAGATATTTAATCTCCTGGTGACTACTACCCCTCCTGCATAGATCAATAAGTCAGTGTCTTCTATATTTTTAGTATCTATCCTCCTGATAACAGAATCTACTTTCCTAGTCACTTCTTGTTGCTTCCTTCTGCCTTTTAATGCTGGCAATCATTTTCTTCTTCTTCTTCTTCTTCGTCTCCTCTTCCTCCTCCCCCTATTTATTATCATTATTATTATTATTATTATTATTATTATTATTATTGAGTGAGAGAGCAGTGCATGCCATGAAAATGTCACTATGGTAAAATACACAAAGCCCAGTATACCCATCATGGCTACATGTCTGATAAGGGTACACCAGGCATATGCATCACAACCTTATGTGCGCGACATGGTGATCTCATATCAAGTATTAACAATACATGACCTTGCAGGTGGGGCCCAATTAGAATTTTCTTCAGGTCGATTAGCCCATCCTGCTCAAAAGGTCCCTGAATAAGGGTTATTTAAGGATGTTGAATGAAACATCCAAGTTTCTTGAGGTGAATTATCATCATCATCATCATCATCATCTAATCTCAAATCCATCAGCAATGAGCAGCTGGCAACAAAAGCAAGCATAGATGATGCTGGAAGCCTTTAGCTTGAAGCTTGCACGGATGTAAGATGTTTACGAAAGAAACAACTGTCATGAGCTGACAGTTATCCATTGTATGTTATTATTCATTTGATGTGTGTGTGTGTGTGTGTGTGTGTGTGTGTGCATGTGTGTGTGTGTGTGCGCTTGTGTGTGTGTATCAAGAGAGAGAGAGAGAGAGAGCGATCCATTACTGGTTGCAAATTTCTGGAGACATTATGAAGTAACTCCGAGCCTTCAGAAACAGCTCTCAGTCTTGCAACACCATACCTTCTCCCCTCTTTGAGTCTATGTAATCTGAGTAAGTTTGCTGTAATCCAAGTAAGTTTGCTGTATTAATGTATATTCTTTTATCCTTTTATTTGTTTACCTGTTTCAGTTATATGACTGTGGCCATGTTGGAGCACCGCCTTTAGTCGATCAAATCGACCCCAGAACTTATTGTTTGTAAGCCTAGTATTTGATCTGTCAGACTCTTTTGCTGAACTGCTAAGTTACAGGGACTAAACACACCAACATCAGTTGTGAAACGATGGTCGCGGGACAAAGACACACTTATATATATATACATATGGGTTTCGTTGACATGGAGAAAGCCTTTGACAGGGTCCCCCAATCCCTAATCTGGTGGTCAATGAGGAAACTAGGTATAGATGAATGGTTAGTGAGACCTGTGTGAGCCATGTACAGGTATGCTATCAGTAAGGTGAAGGTTGGCAATGAGTACAGTGAAGAATTCCGAGTAGAGGTAGGGGTCCACCAAGGTTCAGTCCTCAGCCCCCTCCTATTTATCATAGTCCACCTGGCAATAACAGAAGAATTCAAGACAGGATGCCCCTGGGAGCTCCTCTATGCTGATGACCTTGCTCTAATTCCTGAGTCACTATCAGAACTAGAGGAGAAACAAAGATTAGAATCGAAGAGCCTTAGAGTCAACCTAGCTAAAACCAAAGTCCTAATAAGTAGGAAGGTAGACAAATCACAAATTCCTTCAGATAGATGGCTCTGCTCGATCTGTAGAAAAGGCGTAGGTAGAGACTCTATATGATGTACCCAGTGTAAGCTATGGACACATAAGAAGTGCAGCAATATCAAAGGAAGGCTAACTAGGAAGATAGTTTTTGTATGTGACAGATGCTCAGGAGCAATAAACACTGAAAATGTGCAGAGAACAACTTCTGCAACATTCCAGGGAGAAAAACTAGAAGTAGTTGATAGCTTCTGTTACCTAGGTGACCCAGTTAGTAGCGGGGGTGGGTGCTCTGGAAGTGTAGCTGCTAGAATAAGAATAGCCTGGACAAAGTTCAGAGAGCTCCTAACTCTGCTGGTGACAAAGGGCCTCTAGGTCAGAGTAAAAGCTAAGAGCACTATCCAAGCGTGATTGTTGCCAGGGTCACTGACTGGCCCCGTGCCAGTGGCACGTAAAAAGCACCATTTGAGCATGATCATTACCAGCGTCACTCACTGGCATTTGTGCCGGTGGTACATGAAAAACAGCATTCGAGCGAGGGCGCTACCAGTGCTGCTGGACTGGCTCCTGTGCAGGTTACAAGAATAAACACCATTTGAGCATGGCTGTTGCCAGTACCACCTGACTGGCCCTCATGCTGGTGGCACATAAAAACACCCACTACACTCTCGGAGTGATTGGCATTAGGAAGGGCATCCAGCTGTAGAAACTCTACCAGATCAGATTGGAACCTGGTGCAGCCATCTGGCTCACCAATCCCCAGTCAAGCCATCCAACCCATGCCAGCATGGAAAGCGGATGTTAACTGATGATGATGATGATATATTTATATATATATATATATATATATATATATATGATTTTGATTTTTGATTTTGATTTTTCCAGTTTCAGCTAATGAGCTGTGGCCATGCTGGGGCACCGCCATTTGGTTTGCTACACGGTTTTACCTCACGGATGCTTTTTAGCAAACGCCATCTGATGCATGAGAGAGTTCGATGCAGCTGCCCTCATCTGCACTTCCTGCCGTGAAGTTGGTTCATCCGAGACACCTGACAAGAAGAGATCCAGTCCTACTTTAAAGACATCGGCATCTACACCATGCAGGTCCCTCAGGTTCTTTGGGAGGATATTGAAGAGCCGTGGGCCTCTGAAGCCCAGGCTATCACAATATCTTGTCCTACACCTTGATGGCAAATTTGGAGTCCTTGGTACTACGCAGTGGCGTCTGGTTCTGGCATTTGTGTGACTCTCGATGCCAAAGTCTGGGACAAGACCTTCCAGGATCTTCCAGATATATATTATGGCATATCTTTCTCGCCTACGCTCCAGGGAATAGAGCTTTAATCTCTTGAGTCTCTCCCAGTAGCTCGTATGCTGCACAGAGGCTATCTTCTTCGTGTAGCTTCGTTGGATCGCCTCAAGTTCTGTGATCAACTTGACACTGGATGGTGACCATAGCTGAGAGCAATAGTCAAAGTGGCTTAGGACAAGTGTCTTCCAGAGGACCATCATGGTTTCTTGTTCTCTTGTCTAAAGGTTCTAAGAATCCATCCAGCCAGCCGTCTACATTTCATTGTCAGTTTAGCAACATGTACATGAAAGGTCGCGTCATCACTCATGTGAATACCCAGGTCACGCACTGATTGTGCCTCTGGGATTGCAATTCCTCCGGGTCCAGTGTATTCATTGGGTATTGCATTCAGTTTTGCATGCTGATAGTATAAAGCTTGAAACTTTCCAGCATTGAACTGCATGCTATTCTTTTCAGCCCACTTGTATATTTCGTCCAGCTCACATTGCAGGTGCTTAGTGTCTTCAGGGTTCTGTATTGCCTGTGAAACTTTTGTATCATCTGCATAACTTGTGATCGTGGCTCTCCGCGTGGCTGAGAGGGCCATTATGAACAGTAGTGGTCCCAAAACAGTGCCCTGCGGAACACCGCTCACTATTTGCTACCACCTGACTTCTATTCTTCAGAAAGTCATGAAGCCATTCTCCTAGTTTTCCAACTATGCCAAGATCACGCAGTTTGTGACATATCATTCCATGATCGACTTTATCGAAGGCCTTTGCGAAGTCGAGATATATGACTTCCACATTTGAGTGGTTGAGCAGTTGTTTCAGCACCCAGTCATAGTGCTGCAGGAGCTGAGTTAAGCAGCTTCTCCCTGGTCGGAAACCATGTTGGGTGTCAGGCAGCAAGTCATTTTCTTCAAGGAAGGTGATTAGTTTCCTTCTGACTATTCGTTCCATGACCTTGCTGATGTGTGAGGTCAGAGAGATAGGTCTGTAGTTCTTGGCCTCCGCTCTGCTACCTCCTTTATGAATAGGGCATATTTTACCTTCCTTCAGTTTTCTTGGAAGTTTGCCAGCTGCAAGGAAGCTCTGAAAGAGGAACTGCAGTGGTCTTGCTAGGACTCTCTTACATACTTTTAGGAGGATTGCCGGAATCCATCGGGGCCAATAGCTGAGTCTGTTTTCATTTCATCTATAGCCTTTATTACATCGTCTTCCTTTATATCGATGTAATTTATCGTCGCCGCCTCTGATTCTATATCTGCAGTGGTAAAGAAGTCAGTTGGATTGCTGATTTGGAAATGCCCAAGGGGTGGAGTGAAAACACTCTTGAATTGTTCATTCAGTATTTCACTTACCCTCATTGGTTTTCCTGTGAGTGTGCCATCCTTTTCAAGGAGTGGCCCTATCCTACAGTGCACCGTAGCTGTTTCTTTGGCATACCTGTAGAAAGCTCTGGGGTTAGTTTTTATGTTGTCTATAGCCCAGGTTCTTTGTCTGCTCTTTCCTTCTCATGGGAGAGTTGCAGACAATTTTCAATTTCCAACAGTTTATTTTCAGGCGGGACTTTTCACTGCTTTCATTTGTTTGTTTAGGCGATTTGAAATTTTTGTACGCCGTCTCATTAAAATTTTCCTCTCTCTGGGGATTTTGTTCTTGTGTACAGTGGCCTTTCTCTCTGGGACACATTTGTAGCATATGGCTTGCATTACAGACATGAATTGTTGAAGTATCATGTCAATGTCCGGCGAGGAGAGACATTCAGGCCAGTTTTGTTTGAGGATCTCTTTCTCAATTTGTTTCCAGTTTGCCTTATTGAAGTTCAAGCTGGAAAGATTCTGAGGGTTTCTTGTAGGCTGCATGTCCGTGCTCTCTTTTGGCCCGTACATGATCAGCTCTACCATGTTGTGATCCGAGAGTAGTGTCGGTGTCACTTTCACATTATGGATGAGATCCATATTATTTGTGAAGCAGAGATCCAGTGTGTTACCTGCTCTGGTTGGTTGGAGTATTACTTGCTCCATGTACAGGGGTGTTGATGAGATTCAGGAGGGACCTCGTGTCCTCGTTACATCTTGTCATTCCTGGGAAAGAAAGGCCCTCGGGCCATCTGACATTGGGTAGATTGAAGTCTCCCATGAGAAGTACACTTATGTGTTGTTCTAATGGGATTAGAACTTCTTCTATTTTTAAAAGGCAGTCCTCAAACTTGCCCATATGACTTGGGGCATCTGGAGGGCGATATGTAGCACACACAACTACATCAAGTTGCCTTATGTGTACAATTAGTGTGTCACACACCGAGTTTGAGTATGACAAAAGGACCTGGGGTGTGAGGTCCCCACGGATGTACATAGCAACTCCTCCATGACTCCTTTCTTTTCTGTCGGTCCATAGTACAACATACTGTGGTATGTGTAATTCCGCATCCGCTATGTCCGGTTTCAGATGCGTTTCCGTGAGTGCTATGCATAAGGCTTGATTGCATGCGACAAAGTCTCTCAGGAACGGGACTTTTGTCCTGTTACTGTGTGTTAGTAGTCCTCTGATGTTCAGTAGGAGCATCGAGGTGAGGTGTATGCTGTTGCCGGCGGTGTCCACCCTGGGTCCATCTGCTGTGGCGGTCTTGTGAACTGTGGGCAGTTCCATCTGCGAGCCTGAGCCTGATGGAGCCATGTTAGCTGCTGTACAATCTTTTGTGCCATGCACAAAAAAGATTCCTGCTCAGCAGCTGCCCTTTCAACAACACGTTGGTGGTTTGTGGTACGCACCACATCTGCGTACCTCCGTTTTGGGGCAGGTGATGCGTGGTCCATCCCATTTCCTTTCGGTGGTTGGTTTCTGTGGCAGGGTCCCGGATGTGCAAAGCGGCAGCCTGCATCTTCCTCTCCATGCCGGCAGGCACCTTTCAGGTAGAACCTACATACCCGTGTGCGCTGCTTATTTCCATCCTTTTTGGCATATGGATAGTTAGGTTTGCCTCTATCCTTGGCTGCCTTGCCCCTTGGCTTTGTCTGAGTTTTAGCTTCAGTTTTTCTTCCTTTTTTGGTTTTTTCATCTCCATGTCCATGGCTTTTGGTGCTGGTAGGAGCATCCGCACCTGGGTTCATCTCCCGGGCAGGCCTCTCACTGGAGTTTTCTTCCTGGGCGTCTACCAGGTGGGGGTGACCCTCCTCATCAGCGCCCGCGTCTCTATCCTTGCCATCTTTACTTTGTTCGCGTTTTTCGCTGTCAAAAATGGCATCCAGCGTGTTAATGTGCAATCTGACAAGTGCGTAGGAGCGTATAAATTCTTGCTTCTTCCGCTCTATTTGAGCTGACGTCCTTTTGTATCCGTTGTTCTTCAGCGCAGCCGTAATTATATTATTTGGATTTTCTCCGTCAGCGCATTGCCACCCTCGCAGGAACCACGCCAGTTCGTCACGTTTCCAGGTTCTGGACATTCTTGATATTTTATCTATCTATCTATCTATCTAATTATATTATATTAATTTATATTAATCTAATAGTGCAATAGGGGGTAGGGAGGAAATAGAGAAAGAGAGCGTCTATGTACTTAAGGAGAAATTGGGAGCCGAGAGTAAGAGAGAAGAGGAAGTGGAGAGACTGAGAGCTGAAGGAAGAGAGAGAAAGCGTCTATGTCCTTATATGTATCCGAGAGAGGAGAGTAAGATAGAAGAGAGTAATGGAGAGACAAGGAGAAGCGGGAGAGAAACTGAAGAGATAGGGAGAGAAGGAAGAAATATAGAGAGAATTTATATATTTGAAAGAGGGGAGTAAGATAGAAGAGAGTTATGAAGAGACAAGGAGAAGCGTGAGGGAGAGAACTGAAGAGACAGACAGAGAGGGGAGAATTCTAAACGAAGCTATTTGTACACACACATACACGCGCACACATACATATATATACACACATATACACATGTGTGCACATGCACATATATAAACAATAGTACCAAGTGAGTATATAAAGAAACAATAATAATAATAATAAAATAGCTGAAAGAAAACAATCCAAGAGATTTTACAGAATTTAGGCAGAGAAAAAGAGAAAAGAGAATATATATTTGTCCGTCGCTACAGACAATGTCTTCTAAAATAAAACTAATTGCGACTATACTTCTAACACACACATATACATACACATAGATATACCGGAATTAACGGTAAAACAAGAATTTACGGAGATATAAACAAGAATTCGATACACATATACATATACATACAGATATATACACGCATGTGACAAATAATATATTTATATTTAGGATAGATATGCCGGAATTAACGATAAAACAAGAATTTACGGAGATATAAACAAGAATTCGATACACATATACATATACATACAGATATATACACGCATGTGACAAATAATATTTTTATATTTAGGATAGATATGCCGGAATTAACGATAAAACAAGAATTTACGGAGATATAAACAAGAATTCGATTACTTATCTTATTAAAGATATACGAAGAGGTTTTCTTTTTTCCTTTTGCTATTTGAGTCGACTGGAAATAAATTTAGAAGATTCCATGTGCTTTTTCGACAGGGAGAAATCTTGTGTGTGTTGCGAGCACAAGTGAACAATACTTGACTTGTGGCAAAATATATTGCGGTTTTTAAACAAAATGTCCAAGTATACGTCTATAAGGTAATAATAGTTTTTTGTGAGTGTTCGCCAAATTATTTCGTCGACTTATATGCAACCCTTCTTGTTTTTTTATCGCAGAGCAAGACAACACGTGTTTACTCTACGAAGCCGGAAGTGTATATATATATATATATATATATATTATATATATTATATAATATATATATATATATATATAGAGAGAGAGAGAGAGAGAGAGAGAGAGAGAGAGAGAGAGAGAGAGAGTATTGAGGTGATGGTGCACAAGCACTGGTTACATTGGACTGGACACCTTATTTGAATGAAGGATAGTAGGATCCCTAAGCAGATGCCATATGGGGAACTTGTGAATGGAAAGAGACCTCAGTAGAAACCAAGGCTGCGATTTAAGGACTGTGTCAGGTCCTCATTGAAGGCCTGGGATATGCAGGAGACTGACTGGGAGAACAATGCCTGTCATTGCCACAAATGGAGGAAGCAGGTTAAGGAGGGAGTTGATACTTTTGAGAGAGCATGTATTCTGCATGAAGAACTTAAGCATGCAGCTCAAAAGTGCACTGCTGGTGTAGTGAATGGGGAAAGCTTGGTTTGCAATGTTTGCAGTCATGTATGCTTGTCAAGAGCAGGGCTCATTAGCCACCAATAGAGCTGCATATGCAAAATATAAGTTAGTCCTAGAGTGCACAATGTTCCTGAAGGTCAGCAATGGTCTTCCTTGATCACGAGTGGACGACCATCATATATATGTGTGTGTGTGTGTGTATGTGAATGTATTTTATGCGTGTCCACAAATTAGCA
>NC_042997.1:81688206-81785706 GCF_006345805.1 Octopus sinensis | reverse complement strand
TTTAGGAATGTGATAATTACAGGTTTTCCTTCTAATTCCACTGTTATTATGGATCGTGTTGTTACTGACTGAACTAATATGGAGTGCACTCTAAGAATTTAAGTATGTAGTAGTCTGAAGTTGGAGTTTACGTCTATTAAGAGAGGTTATTATGGATCCTAAGTTTGGTGTGGTGGAGTAAAATAATTTCACTGATGATTTGTTAAAAATAGAGTAGTATTTATGATGTTATGGAAAATTGGATTTCAAAATTTTAAAAAATAATTTAGGTAAAGATTTAACCCGGAGAGAGAAGGATGGTGCATACCATTGGATTTCTTGCTTTCTAGTCTTAGAATATGTGGCTACATGGTCAGAAAGAGGAGATTTATAATTACTATAAGTTCCGGATGGTCTAAGGTGTAAATAATTTGAAGGTGGGTTTTTTATGGGTCTGCTTGATTGATTTGAAGTGGTGGCCATGCTTATAAAATCTTAGAATCTACTTAATTGTAGAGCCTGATTGTAGTAAGGAGCGTGAATATTAAATATTTCCTCATTAGCAGATAAATTTGAGATTCTTATTGAAATCCCTGTAACCAGGGTTATTTTAGGATGATTTGAAAGTTCATTTATATATTGCAAGGTTTGGTTGGGCCTTGTGAAATGGGTAGTATAAGTTAGTATATAAGTTAAGTGTAAGATCCAAAAAAATTTGCCGCCTTGCTATCAGTTTCAAATAAGATATTAAGATAGTAATTTTCAAAAAAAATTTTTAAGCTTTCTTTATGCATTCAATTGCTAGTCAAAATAATCCCTCAGCTGCTAGGAACGCATCATCACTGTAGAGTCCACCAGATATGTTAGCAAACTGCTGCTTAATTTGTGAAAGAAGGTCTATAATTTGGGCCAACTCAGGAGAGCCCATTGTTATATCAAAATAGTCAATAGAAGTATTTCGAGTCCTTGAAATTAATAAGAATTTTCCTCACTCCCAGAATTATATCTATGTCAGATCGGGATATATCTGCATAGTTTCAGGCAAAAATCAATGTTTTATTCACAAGAATCAGAGATATTGATGCATAGTAATTTAATATATCAAATTGAATAAAATTAATATTCCTTGAGGGAATTAAACCAGGTAATAACATTGCCATTTGAGTTCCATAGAGGGAGCCTGACATTAGCTTTAACATGGGGTACAATTCTATCTGTAATACATTTACTAATTTTACCCAAAACAAGCTTTATGGGACAAATAAGTCAGATGGATGGTTTAGAGAGAAAATTAGACTTATGGTCTTTCAGGGTAAAACGGGAAGTTTATGGTGCATATTGTTCAGTTCTATTTACTAAATTCAAATCTGCAATAAGCTTATAATGTGTATTATTGATCTGATTGAGTGCATTTCTATGTGTGTGTTTATAGTTAGTGTTTAGCTCCTTTAGTATTAAACTATTGCATGTTTCCAAAGGTGAAGAGTGGAGATTGCTGGTTTTATGGGAGAAACATGTAAAATTGTTGAAGATCTTATTTTTGATATAGTTTTGGAAAGCTTCTTCTAGAATGAGTTAGTGTAGTAAGAAAATTTTAAGTTTTTCATCATATACTTTAGATCCATCTCAAAATTAGCTAATAGAGGATTTGGAGGAGGGTTTTTATATGATTTCAGGTTGTATCAAATCAGTAGTCCAATCAGGATGTTTTGATTGGACAACTAGATTCCCAGAAACAGCTGTCGGATTATTTAATATTCAAACCTTTTGTGTTTTACTTTTTTCTGGACCCTTAACTTTCTATCTAGTTCTGTGGTATCATTTTTATTCTGTAAGTCAATCAATATATGTATTTATGTTTTCAATATATTTTTAATATATTTATTATATTTATGTATTTATATATATTTAATGTATTGATAAATCTATATATTTTTATTATATTTATATATCTTTTTTCTATTACTTTTCTTTTACTTGATTCAATCATTTGACTGTTGTCATGTTGGAACACCACCTTTAGCTGAGCAAATCAACCCCAAGACTTATTCTTTGTAAGCCTAGTACTTATTCTATTGGTCTCTTTTGCCGAACTGCTAAGTTATGTGGATGTAACCACACCAGCATCAGTTGTCAAGCAATGTTGGGTGGGTGGGGGACAAACGCTGACACACAAACACATACATACATACATACACACACACACATACACACACACACATGCATACATACATATACAATGGGCTTCTTTCAGTCTCTGTCAACCAAATCCACTCAGAAGGTTTGGGATGGCCCAAGGCTATAGTAGAAGACACTTACCCAAGGTGCCACATAGTAGGACTGAACCCGGAACCATGTGATTGGTAAGCATGCTACTTACCACACAGCCACTCCAATAAGACTTATTAAAATATTTAAAATTTTTTAAATCTTAAATATAAATAGATTACTTAGCTTTACCAGGGCCGTGTCATGAACTAAAATTTTAAAACGGAAAACGTCTTTTAAGCATTTATAAGAATACTCGTAGAATTACGTTATTAACAGAAATAGAATAAATAGATGAAGAATTCTTTTAACAATGAAAAACTACGATTATATTTTATCAATGAAAATTATTGTCAATGGAAACAGCTATAGTTTATCAATAAAAAAAGTCACAATTATAGAATAAAACCACTAAGTACTATAAGATTTATCATTAAAAATAACTACAATAAATTATACTCAATAATCAATAAATTAAATAATTAATATAACTACCAATTACTATGTATTTTCTAAAAATCTTATAAGATTTAATTAATTTATATAAAAAAATTACGTAGTAGTCAAATTAATATCAGTAAAAAATTTAAAAAATTTTAAAATAGCTATTAGACACATTCAAAATTAATTCAGTAGTAATTCAAGCATTATCTATAATATGACCACTAATTAATATTAAAACTATATTCTAATAAAATTCATTAAATAATATTGATTAAATAAACATCTAAATAAATCTACTTCAAATATATAGAAAATACATACAAATTGATTAATTTAACAAATTTATAACAAACTATAAACTTAATTCAAGTATATGATAAATATATATTTATATTATATATCATATTAATCCTCGAAATAAAAGCTAACCAATAATAAATTAAACTACTTATATAGGTAAATTAATTTATCTATAGATCAAATACATCGTTCTATAATTGAATAAAAAATACAAATTACCATTATAAAAAATATTACATAAAGAAAAAATTATTATCCTCTACATTCAAAATTATAAACCTTCATATAATCTATATTCATTAAAACCATTAAATATTTAGTAATAAAATAAACATCTAAATATAATCTAACTTCAAGTAAATAAAGAACCTTTAATAACTCTTATTGACCAATACCAAACCTCATAAAGAATTGGAAACACTACACAACTATCATTAATTAATATATTTATAAATTTATTAAAATATAAATTATTTATTTAATAATATTAAATTTAACATATAAAATCATGTAATATGTATTATAAATCACATACTAAATTTTAGATTAATACTAGTACATAAATCTACAAATTAGGAACAAAATAGGGTTTAGATATAGTCATTATTTATCTAGAAATTTATTATATAAGTAAAGTAACCTGTGTCTTCATTTAACTTTACGCTCATCCCAAGTATTCACTAAATTATTAATTTCATAAAATGAAATTTCTTTAAACTCATTAGAACATAAATAACAATAATTGCCACCTATACTATATGATTTGGCCTTACTTATAATTTCCCACCTTAAATCATACTTAATACTTTGAGATTTAAGCCCCCGAATGTATTTGCTAAGCCCTGTAGTGTTAATTAGGTTTTTATTTTTAAATGAATGCATATGCTGTGCGATTCTTAACTTTATTTTAGAGGAAGTGAACCCTATATAAATGGCGTTTAAGTTATTATTATTCCTATTATTCTCATTAATTAATGTAACTATACATTTATAAACAACATCGTTTAAATCACATTTATTATTAAATTTACACTTACATATCTTTATTATTATTGGTATGATTATAAAATTTATTTTTATATAAATTATTGAACTTAAATTTGTTAAAAAAAGAAATAATGTTACCTACACTATTAGTGATAGAATAACCTACTCCAAAGTTATTACTAGAGAAATTTTTTTTATATTTACGATTATCCTGAATGAATTGTTCAATAATATCTAAAATCTCTTTAATAATGTTAGTTTTAATTTAAGCACCATAAGGAACAAGTAACCAAATTTTATTCTTCTTCTTCTTATTATTATTATTATTAATATTATTACTATCATTCTTCTTCTTCTTCTTCTTCTTCTTCTTATTATTATTATTATTATTATTATTAATATTATTATTATTATTATTATTATTATTATTATTATTAATATTATTATAATTAATCATATTATTATTACTATTATTATTATTATTATTATTACTATTACTACCACTATCACTATTATTACCATTACAATTATTATATTTCTTTATAATATTATTAATATTAAAATTATAATTATAATTAACATTTATTGAATTAATATTAAAATTTGTCATATTTTTAATATTATTTTTATTTTTATAATTACTACAATTACTACTAATATAACTAACATAATTAGTATAATTATTATTATTTTTATCTTTATTTTTATTAAAAAAATTAATATTATTATTATAACCTGCCACTCGTAGAACCTCATTTTAATAAGGTGCATGTTTATTAAAAATCTCTAAATCATAAGAAAGTAATGATATACGTTTCTTTACTACCCACAAGGGGCTAAACATAGAGGGGACAAACAAGGACAGACACACGGATTAAGTGGATTACATCGACCCCAGTGCGTAACTGGTACTTAATTTATCGACTCCGAAAGGATGAAAGGCAAAGTCGACCTCGGCGGAATTTGAACTCAGAACGTAGCGACGGATGAAATACCGCGAAGTACTTCGCCCGACGTGCTAACGTCTCTGCCAGCTCGCCGCCTGTAATGATATATGTAATGAAAGTAATGATATATGTTTATTTATATTATTAATCAACGATTTTTTAATTGGTGGTGGGTGATTACTATTAACATTTATATATTTAAGGTTTTCATTAAATTTATGATATGGTTGTATTTTACCCGTTATTAGATTAAAATTAACATCTAAATAATTAACATTATAATTCTCATTATATATAGTAACTAGCAGTATCGCCCGGCGTTGCTCGGGTTTGTAAGGGAAATAACTATATAAGCATTTTTAGAGTTATAGCCAAAAAATAGCAAAAAAATGCATTAAAAATGGAAAAAAAATTAAGGTAAATTTTTTTTAAATCGTTGACACATCGTAGATATTTTTAGAGAGTTACTTCCCTTATATAATAGCGAAAAAATGCATTAAAATGGAAAAATATGATGGTAAATTTTTTTTAAATCGTAGACTCATCGTAGACGCTCGCTAATACCCAGAAGGGCTCGATATGAATCACGACTATAAGATACCCGGTTTTGGTTACACTGCACCGCAAAATGTGGGAGTAGTTACGAATCTAAATCGTAGGAGACAGACACACAACTTCACTTTTATATATAAAGATATAAGCCACGTAGTTATATACACATACTTTGTTATATACACATTCTTAAAAGAAAATGTTATTTTGAACACAACATTTATAAAGAATAAAATATTTTTTGGTTTTTCTTAACCCTTTCGTTACTATATTTCTGACCAAAATACACCCCTTATGTGTTTCAATTAATTTCTAACATAATCATAAATTTAGTCTGGTTTCATTAAACAACTATAACTTTTTTATTTATCAATATATTAACATGAATTTTGGAAGATAATTTAATGAAATGTTCTCAACCAATTCTATACTATAATTTTTGTTACAAAGTGACTCTAATTGCAGGTAGATACAGGTAAATTCAACAAAATATAAAATTATTAAAATTTTGTTGAAACATCGCTATAGAAAATGGGTTATTAGCTAATATTCAATTGGGTATACAACAAAATTTTACGATAGAATTTGTTATTCTGGGTAACTTTCTGATACCCATAATAATATTTATGGCAAAATAGGCCTTAATTTCATTTAAGGTTGTGGGAAATAACAAACTATCCTTTCTTTCGCTTTGTTTACGTTTAGCGTAACAGTTCGTTTCCGCCGTAATGATTTCAAATGGGCTCATTCGAAAAAGTAAAAAGAAATAGTTTAAGGCTTTACTCTTCTGGGAAAGTCTGTGGCTTGGTCCAGTTTCTTCAGAAAAATCACCGAAAGAAACAGCTTTTAAATTTTCACTCCATTCAGGTGCCAATTCATTTTCTTTAGCGCTGTCGGATTCACTGTTTTCACTTTAATCGTTGCAAACTTGCAAAGAGAAAGTCGTAGAAATTAGAGTGATAGCGTGAGTGAATCAGATCGCTCCCTTTTTTTGTGTGTGTGTGTGTGTGCATGTGCTATAGCCCACACTAAGAAAAGCACTTGACTAACACACCACAAAATTTCTCTAAATTTTGCTTAATTGGGGTTGAAATTTTAAAAACTGGACCAGGCATGACCCGATTTATTCTACTCTTAAAAATGCTAGGTAAATTGTAATTGAAGAAATCCTATATTGTAGATTTCTATAAGAGAAAAGGGAGGCAGATAAAATCTGCCTTTTATAATAAGAGATACTTAAACCATATCTTTTAAATAAACTATAAAGTTTTTCTTATATAATTCTAGGTTCCTATTAGTGCAATTCTTAGTAATTAATAAAAGGTCATCCCTATATAAACCACTCTCTAGTTTTAAATTTTCTTATTGAAGTTCAGATAATAGATAAATACCTACCAAATCCGTAGCTTGTGCAGAATCGGGTGCCCCCATAGGTATATCAAAATAGTCCCTAGTGTCCTTCCTAGCCCATAATTTATTATTGTATCTAATAAACGATTTTCTAGCCAATTTTTACCTTAAAAATTAATATTTAACATTATAATTGGATTGTATGACATAATCCTAATCGTTAGTTTCTAATTTGATGATAGAGTTTTTTATAAGAAAAATTATTATTTTATTTATTTCTTAATAAATTTTGTTTAAATATATTTGCTTATTTATTTAACTATTATCATTAACCTGAAGATTGACTATGATTATAATTCGAATTTTTAATTGAATTTAAATTATTGTAATTCGAATTGGGTTATGGTCATTATATTATATTAAACTTTTTAATACCTTTTTGATAGTTATATATATATATATATATAAATGTAATAAATAAATAAATATAAATATTAAAAAATTAAAAGTTTAAAAATTTATAAATTTAAAATTTAAAAAATATTTAAAAATATTAAAATTTATGAATATAAATTAAAAATTTGAAATTTAAATAATTTAATTTTAAATTTTATATTTTTATATATTTTGTATATTATATTAATAATATTTATTTTTATGTTTTTCACTGTTTGATTTGCCTAATAGTGGTTTTATCTTTAATTTATATATATATATATATATATAATATATATATATATATAATATATATATATATTACACACACACACATGCATGCGCACATGCACACACACAAATGAGATAGGCTTCTTTCTATTTCTGCTTGCCAAATCCACTCACAATGCTTTGGTCAGCCTGAAGCTATAGTAGAAGATACTTGTTCAAGGTTCCACACAGTGGGACTGAAACTGGAACCCTGTGGTTGGGTAGCAATGTCTTACCACACACCATACCTGAGGGGAAGCTGATCATAATTTTGAACAGAAGAAAGTCAAATGCAAGAAGATGGAATTTCAAATGACTAAAAAAATCAGAATATTGAAAGCTTAAAATCTAGATTATATTTTAGGGAAAAAAAAGAAGAAAAGTGATCTTAAAAAACATTTATGTAGGGTTTTAAAAGGGAGCTTATTTGAAAGATATAACATATTGAGAAACATATTTGAAATTTACTTTAAAAAATTTATAGTTATTGCAAAGATACAATATCAAAGACATGTGAAAACTTAAATATTTATTGAATATAACCTTTCTTGAAGTTTTCTCATCTCTGAATATTTTCCTTGTTTTCTTTCAATACAAGCATACTGAATGATCAAAAGCTCTTTATAAACTAGTATCACACAGCAAAAAGCGAGGTGAAAGAAGATAAACAAGTACTTGGGCCTAATTTCAGTCAATCAAAATTCAGTATTAGGTATATTTATATTTGTACTGAAATAGTGAATGAAAACAAAAAGAAAATATTGAATAATGAGAGAATTTAAAAAGGAAATAATCATTAAATAAACTATTTGTTTTTGCCCGTGTGTTTGATATCATATTCCTGCAATACTCTTTTAATAACATTCTATAATACTTATCTGAAATAAACTGCTTTCAAAACTGCAAATATATGCCTTTGAAGATAGTTTTTTTTATTATTTTACCCTAAAATATTTTAAATTTCAGAGTTTTGAGCTTTCAACATTATGACATCTAATATTCTGAGAATTAGATTTTTCAGTAATTGCAGAGGTTGCTCTTCAGCCTCCTCTACTGGTAATCTCCAAAATCTGCAAGACTGGTCTTTTTTTTTAACTTTTTCTTGTACATGCCTGTATAAGGGACTTACATTGTTAGATGTAATTATGTACAGCATGTAAAAATATTGATCTTAAGTCAGAAATTTATTAATGACTTTGTGCATGTTATCCCTAAATGATTTGTTTAGTTATGAATCCCTAATAATAAATCCCTAATAGTACTTTATATGTGTTATTATTTATCTAGTAAAGGTAGGTTCTGGGGAACTTATAGGAATTTGTAATTTTCTTCTAATAGAAAAGGAATTATTTATGATCCATCTTTATCATTAAAAAAATTTTCATATTCTAAATCCTTGAAATTCCTTGGGGTTGATTAGCATCTGGGAAAATCACTAAAATAACTAAGTTATCTACTGATTTTCTATTTGACTATATTCTTTCCCTACAAATTTGGAACAATGTGCTTATCTAAGATATTATTATTTTTGCTATATGGCTAATTTATATTGCTGGTTTCAGCCATTCAGAAGTACTCTAACATCCATGAAGCTGTGAAAGCAGGTGATGTAAATGAACTTACAAAAATGGTGAAATGTGGTGCCAGTGTTAATGAAATCAGAGGAAGAGACAAGTTTACTCCATTGCACACAGCTTGCGATATTGGAGCATTGGAAGTAAGATGTAGTTATTTCTAGAAGCTTTATAACAGTTTTTCCACTCTTTTACTCTACACAGTGTGCAAGGTATTTATGAACAAATTTTAGAAGGTCATAAATGGTAGACAATGTAATGTACTGCTATATGGCATGCACCAAATTTTGACTTATTTCTCTTTGAGATGTATTAACACTGTGGCTCTAGCTGCAACTGCAGTGACTTGGAGATTGCTAGTTTCTTGAACAAGATTGAGACTTTTGTGTTTTTGGTTAAGAAAGAGCTGGGATTCACTGGTAGAGACAAAACATCCATGGTCAAAATAAAGAAACATTCTTGGTAATCAGATGTTTCGGGACAACTGAATTCATCCATCAGGCACAGAACATCATCAGTAACAACCCCAGTAAATCAGTGAGATCCATCACTGAGAAGCTGAAGGCAGTGGATTCCTCCATTAGATGTGTGGTACATGATGTTATAAAGGGAATACAGTTCATATCCAGCAAGACCTAAGAGAACTTTGTGATCAGGAGACTCACAATGTCATGTGACTTCCTTGTTCTCTTTACTTGACTCCCCTGACTTTCTGTATCTGGAGTGTCATTTAGAAGAAAACTAGTTGGTGACAATATGATGTCAAAAACTCAATGGGGATTGCCACCACGGGTGTGGAGGATAGCATGGGTAGGGGCGCCTGGTCCTCGTATACAGTTACCTCTGTAGCCATACTAGGCTATCATTGGCACTACAGGCAGTTTTGTTGAATGCCTGTTTCTTTAACATTGAACAGATGTACGTTTTTTAGGGGAATATGTTTTCTTCTCTATTCGATGTCTTTGTTCTTCATCATGTTTTGTTTATTCTCGCAATGAAAAGGTGGTGAATTGGCAAAATCAGTAAAACAACAGACAGATTGTCTTAGGATATTTGTTGCATTTTGAGTTCAAATCTTGCCAAGGTCAACTCTGTTCATCCTTTTGGAATCGTAAAATACATTCCAGTCAAGTACTAGGTTAATATAATCAATTGTACCATCCCTAAATACTTTGTTAGAAGCTATTTTATCTTAACATCATTTGATAATACAATGTTATAGCTATTGGATGACTTCAATTATCCCTGATTTAGCATACCAGTGACATGGTGATAATCAATTCAATGTTTGAAGTGAATCAGTTACATGATTCAATGAAAAATTAAGGGCCATATTAAACTCAACTGATATGCAATAAAGAACCCTGACTAGTTTAGTGCTAGCACCACCACTTCAGTTCAATAAAAAATAGTAGTCAACATTTTGCAGATGCCAATTGATGAATTTGATGTCTGTTTATTAAAAACTATAGACTCACTTTTGATTGATGTCATCTGTCAAATCAACGAGTTTGAAACTTTCATGCTTGGAAGTAACTAGTTCTGGATTCAAGTTTTATACAGAGACCTGCTACAAGCTAAACAGACAAATGGGCTTCACTTAAGTAGGATAGCTTCTTTGCAGTCACTTGATTTTCTAGAATTAACAGCCAATTTTCTTTTCAAGTGTTCTGTACTGTCTTAAGTGACATAGTTTTATGAACAGTATACCTTAAAAAAGACGGTTCAATATTACTTTCAAAGCTTTTATATTTTTGTTTGACTTATGAATCACTGTGTAAAGTAATTAGCGAATGACCAGAGACAATGCAGAGTTAAGAGGACTTTTTAGACCACCTGAAGACATGACAGCCTCTCTAGTGCTGGTGCAACAAAGAAATGCATCCAGTACAGTCAGCAAAGTGGTTAGAAAGAGTGCCCAACTGTAAAAACCATGCCAAAAGTGAAACTTTTTTGAGTAATATATGAGGGCAGTGATTCTGAGCAACATGGCCTCAAATCCTGATGATCCATTCTATCCATGACAGCATGGAAAGTAGAAGTGAAAAATGACAATGATGATAATGAGGATTAATCAGAGGATGAAAGGCAGCATTTCTGATGCTTTCCAAGACCTCTGAAACTGATAAGAGAAAAGAAGAAAGTTTGTCTCAGAACAGAGACCTGTCCTAAGTACTTGCAACAGAATGGATCTCCTTAAAGTAAACACCATGTAATAGTAATTGTTAAACCTGATGACAGATTAAGTCATAGATCTGGTCAATGTGGGGTGATCAAAGGTTTAACAGTAATAGTTCACTATGTATAACAAAACTAGAACATTAATATGGCTGGACAGGAGATTTTAAATCGTATTTCTCTTTGTAGGTACTTCACTGGTTGATGTGGAAAAGGGCAGACCCAAATCTATGCACACCCCAAGGTTGGACTCCAGCACATATTGCAGCTATAAGAGGAGAAGATACTTGTCTCCAGGTATATCATAAAATTAGACTTGTTTCAATCTGTATACATTATAACATGTTATGTATAATGTGATATTCTGATATATCATCATCATCATCATCATCATCATCATCATCATCATCATCATCAGCGTCATCAGCGTCGTCGTCATGATCATGATCATGATCATCATCATCATCATTTAATGTCTGCTCTCCATGTTGGCATGGGTTAGACAGTTTGACTGGAACTGATGAGCCAGAGAGCTGCACCAGGTTCTAGTCTGATTTGGCATGGTTTTTTACAGCTGGTAGAATAACCAAATATATGCATTTTATTTATTATTTTGCACATTACTTAATCATTCTTATATGTTTTATCTTATATTTAATCTTTCTATAATATGTAAATTTTCTAAATGGTATAATTTTTCATTATTGAATTGATAAAAGGTGGGGTTTTTTCTAATTTATATATATATATATATATATATATTATATATATATATATGTATCACCTGGATCGGCCAGGTATTCTGGTACTGAGTCAGATCCATTGGCCACAGCTTTCACTTCATACTCTCACCATTCTTCTCCACATTGCTCCAAATATTTTTCTGAAATCATCTTCCCATCTGATTAGAGATCTTCCAAGTGGTCTCTTCCACTTGCATATGTACCACTCAACAATTGCACAGGTCCACCAATCATCTGTGAACCTTGCAACATGATCAGCCCATCATACTTTTGTGTGGTGGTATTCTGCACTGATGTCCTTCACTCCAGTTCTGCCTCTGATCTCCTCATTCTGGATGTAATCTCTTAGCAAGATTCCCTGCATCGACCTTCCCATGGCTTTCTGCACTGTAAGCAGATGTTGTTCATCTCTCTTCATCAAGGTCCAAGTCTCACATATATATAGCATTGCAGGCATAATAGTGCTGTTGAAGAGATTGGTGTGAATTGCCTTGTCTAGGTTTGCCTTCAGCACATCTTTCACTGGGTTGAACACTCTCCATCCTGCTCTTAACCTTCACAGGATCTCATTCTCCATCTCTCACCTCATAGTCACTTCTTGACTGAGATACACATAGCTGCTCACCTCCGACTGTCAGGTGACTGATCGCTATGACTTCAGACTGTATGTACTTGGTTTTCAAATGTTTATCTTCAGGCCAGCCACTGAAACCCTGAAATCCAGTTCATCCAGCATGGTCTGCAGCTGACTGGTCCACTATCAGCACTATGTCACCAGTGAATCTTAGATGGGTGAGCAGTTCTCAATTTATCCTTATGTCTCCACTCCAGTTCATGTTTCGTATGACCATCTTGAGACATGCCATGAAGAGCTTAGGAAAGATGGTGCCTCCTTGCTTGACACCCTTCACCACTGTAACATTTACTGGTGAGGATAACAGGGCCACATTCATTTTGCATCCAGTATTCACCTTTCTAAGGAGGGTGATGTACTGCATTGTCACACCCTCTTTCCTGAGAGCTTGCAGTACTGTGTTGATTTTGTCACTATTGAATGCTTTCTCAATCAATGAGTACAATGCGCAGAGGCAACAGGTACTCTCTCACTTGTTCCAGCAACTGTATTAGAGTGAATATATGATTTATAGTGCTGTACTTCTTTCTGAACCCTGCCTGTTCTTTTGGTTGCTGTTCATCCAGTTGTTGAGATATTTGCAAGCTGTTCACAAAGATATATATATGTATATATATATTTAGCAGAAGGAGCAAAGTGACTCAAGGGCCAAGAGTTTTGTGCATTGGCATTTATCAAACTAGTTATAGATTGAAGAGCTGTAAATTTATATAGTTGGTGAAAAATTATATTTCTCTGGATTATTCTAGACTGAATTTTGAAAACAATTCATCATCATCATTGTTTAACAGCCACCTTCCATGCTAGAATGGTCCTGTTGATAATTTCATGTTTTCAAATAGTTTGTCCATTATGTCATTCAATAAGCAAATACATGCACAAATAAATAAAGGAAAATTTGTGTGCATTTTTGCACACACATGCAATCATGCATACACGCACGCATGCACACAGACACACACGCACACACACACATGCACACACATACACACACACACACAAACACAAATTTGCACACATATATATTCCTCAGAACTTATGAAACAAAGGCTAACTAAAAGTCCGAAAGCGTACATGGACGTTTAGGACACACTTATGAAAATACTTTCAACAGGCAATGAGTTCAATAAACAAGTTAATTATTGTTTTCAGTGTCATTGTCAAAGAGTTTAGTAGTTATAGCTGCTCAAGTCTTAACGTCTTCTCTGTGGATGTTAGGTTGAATGAAAAAAAGCTAGTTACATACTGTCTATTCTTAACTCTACTCTCATTATGCTGCTCTATATCGCACAGGAAACGACTCTTTTGAAACTAATTCTAAATATATTTAATTCTTTAGTATTCAAACAAAATTCTGATGTTATGAATATAGTATGATTTCTTCAAACTGACAATACTTGTTTTTGTTTACACATTACTTTCATTATCAAAAGTACCACCCACTAAACTACTAAAAAAATCATCTTTTCCTTGGTTTCATCATTTACATGTAAATGCAATGACATATCTAACATTTTTTATTTTTATATTAAACATAAGGTTTAAATATTAGTTTCAAATTTTGTCATAAGGCCAGGAATTTCAGGGTTGGGGTCAAGTCGACTACAACAATCCCAGTGCTCAACTGGTACTTACTTTATCAACTCTGAAAGGTTGAAAGGCAAAGTCGACCTTGGTGGAATTTGAACTCAGAATATAAAGATGATTGAAATGCCACTAAGCATTTTGCCCAGAATGATAATGATTCTGCCAGCTTGCCACCTTGTAAGGTTTAAATATTAAACTTAATTTAACTTACCATTTTCCTTTATTTGTTTTGTGATTTCCTTTCATTCTTTAAATGAATTCATTCACTAAAAATTTTATTTTGAATTATTTTAAAATTGCATTGATATCAATAATTTTCATTTTTGTTTTTGTGTAAAATTATTTTATTACCTGCACACCTTTTTTCGTCTTTTTAATGATTATTGAACTTCTTTTTTGTAACCTCAGGCACTATCCAATAACAATGTGTCACTCAATGTAAGAGATAACTATGACAGAACACCATTGCACATTGCTGCAGCTCATGGAAACTCATTTTGCTTGTATACAATTCTTAGAAATGCTACAGTAAGTTAAATGCTTCTTCTTTCTAAGCATTGAAGTGGATTAGGTTAGCAGTTTTCAAACTGATGAATACCAGTCATACCCACCAAAGTAAAAACGGAATAATATTCTTTTATCTGTTTTAATCATTGAAATGTGACTATGCTGGGGCACCACCTTGAAGGGTTTAGTCAAACAAGTTAATCCTGCCACTTATTCTTTTATTTTTTAAGTCTGGTACTTATTCTATTGCTATCTTTTACTGAACCACTAAGGTAGAGGAATGTAAGTAAATCAACACCTGTTGTCAAGTGGTGTGAGGACAAACATAAAGACAGGCACACACACACACACACACACACAACACAACTCGAATATATACAATGGTCTTCCACATAGTTTCCATCTACCAAATTCATTCATGTGACATTAGTTAACCTGAAGCTGTAGTAGAAGACACTTGCCCAAGGTGCTACACAGTGGGACTCAACCCGAAACCACATGGCTGCAAAGCAAACTCTTTAGCCCTACAGCCATTATTGCACCTATGGGGTCATTTTATAATACCTTCTCTATTTGTATCTTTATAATTCTTCTTTTTTCACCATGCTCTTGGACAGATTTGTAAAGTTCAAAACCATCTCATTAAACATGGTAGTTTGTTTACCCCCTTTTCAATCTTCTTGGTCACCAGATTGTGAACCAGTTCTAGTCCATAGATCATTTAGTACCATATTGCACAGAAAGAATAAAAGAATATATTTTATTTTTATTTCATTTTACAAGATGATTTTGCATTATAGGTATGATACAGTAATATGTATATATATGTGTATATATATATACATTGAATAGCTATGCAAACCCCTCTACAGAAACCTGCTCCACCTTTCTCATAGTCATCCCCTTGCCCCCTAGTATGAAGCTGACCTGCCACCTACCTCTGAGATTGTGGTAGCAGCAACAGTAATGATGATGATGACAACCATGACCACAACCACAACCATGATGATAACAATGACAATGATGACAGTGGTTGTGGAGGTGGTGATGGGGATGATAGTTGTGGAGGTGGCAAAATTGATGATGATGATGATGAGAGAGAAAAAGAAACAAACACTACACTTTCTCATATGAGGCTTAAATTAGGAAATGTGTTTATTTTATGTACTTATTTATTTTAATTTACAAAGACATGAGACAATATTTAGGAAGATTGTTGACTGAGTACACAAACACTATAGAGTCAAATGTATGAGAGATTTGATTCTCAGGTAAGCCCATGTAATTTCACTTCAGCGTTGTATCTACAATTTTTGTCGCTAATTAAGTTAGGTCTGTTCAGCTGTTTGACTTACACAAAGACAAAGACTCCTGTGGTGACCCAGTGATCTATAAAGAGAAAAGTGGCATTTTCACTTTACTTACAGGCTGAATCTTTGGACTAGGAGTAACAGCTAATTCCTTACATTCTAGATGTGTGGGAGACATAAGCATCTGCAAAGCAAGCCTCTCTTTCTTCGTAGAATTTATACTTGCTAGAGGAAACCAGTTAGCCTTTCAGTCTGCAAGCACAAATGTTTTTTTTCTAGTTTAAAGAACTAGTTAAGCAAGTATGAAATTGAATCTTTGAGTAATGATATTGGAAGAATAATGTGTCAAGAGTCTAGAACAGGTTTTTCAATCTTTATACAAGTTCTGCAAGTACAATATAATTTAAGATCATGGTAAACATGAGAACCACTATTTTAATGTGTTCTTATTTTGTAGAAAAGGATGGAATTACTTTAACTTTTTTGTTTTTTATTTTTATTTTCAAAAATGTCCTGAATGTAATATATGCAGTAAAAGACAATAAACAATATAATGTAAACTTAATGTGCAGTATTTACACATTATTGTATTCCAAATAATCTCTCACATCTACTGGTGCCACATAAGGTTTCTGCTCCTGATGTTGTATCAACTAACTTATATCATTATTGGGTTTTTTTATAACAATACTAAAAAATGATAATTCTGCTCACTATATTTCTATTACACTTCAAGTATCTTCTTATATTGTTTAGAATACTTAATTACTCTATTTTCAATAAAATTCTTGGAATCTATATCTAATTAACCCTTTTGTTACCAACCCGGCAGAAACTGGCTCTGGTTCTGAGTACAAATGTTTTATTTTCATAAGTTTTGAATAAAAATCTTCCCCCAAACCTTAGTCACAATTTATGTTCCTAACACTAGCTTAATGATAACCAAGTTATTTTACTAAATTCTTTGTTATATTTAAAGTAATTGAAAGAAACGCAGAGCATCTCAAAATAAATACAGAAACAAAAGGGTTAATGTAACAATCTGCACACTACCTACCCAAGTGGTAATATCAGTTACGCTAATACTGTCATAATGTTGCATGCTTTTTCCATGTTTGCACTTGGTCAAGACTGAGGTAACTATCAGGCACAGTTTTTATGGCAAGCCACAATATAACTTTATAACAGATTTACAAGATTTGAACTTACTGTAGTGGACTTGTATGATCATTATAAATACCTTTGTGAAATATGTATATCATTGTATGAATATCCTTATACAACACTATTATTACTGCAAATACTAATATTGGTATCAAATTTAGGCACAAGGTCAGTAATTTTGAGGGAGAGGTTAGTCGACTACATTGACTGCAGTGTTCAGTTGGCACTTGTTTTATCAGTCCTAAAAGGATGAAATGCAAAGTCAGTCTCAGCAGAATTTGAACTTAGAATGTGAAGATGGCAGCATTTAGAATGTGAAGATGCTAAGCATTTTGCCTGGCATGCTAATGTTTCTGCCAGGTCACCACCTTACAGCAAATACTAACATTAAGAGAGCCACAAACACTAGTGGTCTTCACAGCAGCTACAAATTACTGTAATTTCCCTACAAAGGTGCGTAGAAATTGCAGTAATATGTTGAAAGCCATTGCCACTTCTATTATATTGTATACCAATTCAGATACTGGTAGTGTTGCAACCACAGTAACAAAGACAAAGAGTTTATCTCAAGTCAATAAATTATTAGAATATGAAGAAAAAAGTGATGTTCTGCAT
Organism: Octopus sinensis; assembly: GCF_006345805.1. Classification (NCBI taxonomy): domain Eukaryota; kingdom Metazoa; phylum Mollusca; class Cephalopoda; order Octopoda; family Octopodidae; genus Octopus; species Octopus sinensis. The sequence continues at coordinate 81,767,862 of NC_042997.1, read as the reverse complement.
TAACAAAGAATAAAAGCAAAAACTCAGGAAGAGGAATAAATCATCTTGTCATAAGAGAGAAGTTTAAAAACTTCCTTTTTGTTATATCGCCAATTGCTATGATGCTACTTGTTTACACTATAGCTGTGTAGTAACAATAAAACATATAACAAAGCAGGGTAACAACAACGTAACAATCCAATAAAGTCTCCACAAACTATGCACGAACCCACAAATGATATTCTGACAACTATCCAATAACACCTTATGGCTGCCGGTGATTAATGCCTACTCTCTTTCCTGGTCTCTCACTAAGACCACTACTAATTATAGTCGTAGGAGTGGCTGTGTGGTAAGTAGCTTGCTTCCCAACCACATGGTTCCGGGTTCAGTCCCACTGCGTGGCACCTTGGGCAAGTGTCTTCTACTATAGCCTTGGGCCGACCAAAGTCTCATGTGTGGATTTGGTAGACAGAAACTGGAAGAAGCCCATCATGTATATATACATGTATATATGTTTGTATGTGTGTGTGTGTATACGTTTGTGCGTCTGTGTTTGTCTCCCCCAACATCACTTGACAACTGATGCTGGTGTGTTTACGTCCCTGTAACTTAGCGGTTCGGCAAAAAGACTAATAGAATAAGTACTAGGCTTACAAAGAATAAGTCCTGGGGTCGATTTGCTTGACTAAAGGCGATGCTCCAGCATGGCCACAGTCAAATGACTGAAACAAGTAAAAGAGTAAAAGAGTTCAGTCAAGTCTGTTCTCACAGAAGGGGTCGTGACTCTTGCCACAACACCTTTATAAATTGATCTAAGTTAAAACCTTCCAATTTATGTTCATTTATATTCTAAACACCATCTTAATAATAACTTTACTAATGATTCTTAATAATGACTTTACTAAATTCTTCATTATTTTTAAAATTCGTTGAAACAAAGATAATGTATTTCAAAAAGAAATGATAGCATTAGAGTTAATTACTTCAATTTCTCTACATGAAAAATATCTACCAATCTTTCTTAATAATTAAGTGCAATCCCTTCTTACCTTTTGCTCCATATCATGCTTACCCTCTCCCATGTTACAGTATGCACAGGATAGTTTTCATGGTCCTGTGTAATAAAAATTCTGTAACCTATCTGTAGCTGTTCTTTCAGGCACTTATATTTCTTAGAATTATGCAAAGTTTTAAGGCGGCGAGTTGGCAGAAACATTAGCACGCTGGGCAAAATGCTTCGTGGTATTTCGTCTGCCATTATGTCCTGAGTTCAAATTCTGCCAAGGTCGAGTTTGCCTTTCATCCTTTCGGGGTCGATAAATTAAGTACCAGTTACACACTGGGGTCGATGTAATCCCTTTGTCTGTCCTTGTTTCTCCCCTTTATGTTTAGCCCCATGTGGGCAATAAACAAATAAGAATTATGCAAAGTTAACATGACACAGCTCATATTTGATCGTATCATATCTCTTAGAATTATGCAAAGTTAACTTGATACTTGATTACAAAAGCATATTAATCCAGTTTTGCACTTTTTGGCCAATTTACCTTCTTTATATTTTATGATGTTATAGGAAATTGATGCTGATGACAAAAATGGCTGGACTGCTGTGCACCATGCATCCTTCCATGGCCACCTCGGTTGTGTACAGACACTGTATAAATGGCATGCAAAAACTGATGTCACAGATAAACAGGGAAACACACCAGGTGAGTGTACTGCACAATATTGGCTTCTAACATAAACATAGATTTTTCAGAGGTATAGCACACACACACATACACACACTCACACACACACACACTCACACTCACACATGCGCACGTGATGTGATAACATAAGAGATAGAATGTATGTTGCTGTAATGTAACATTTATGCAGTTCCTATAGGTATAAATGTTTAACAGCTGTTGTTATTTAACAGCAGATCAACTGTGATCCAGTAATCCTATGATCAAAGGAATTCCACTTTTGACAATTCTTTTTTCTTCAAATATAAAATACTTGGAACTACATAATCTTATATATCCATTTTTTAAGGTTTGACAGATAGTAGATTTAGTTGCTATTTCTAGCAGGTGGAAAGAATGTTTAGAGGCTTCTTTCTTGGCTAGTGAGGATTCCTTTCTATTTATGTTGTGCAATGATATGACAGTAAATTCTTAGAGGACTGAATTAGAAAACTTACTTTTGAGCCCAACTCATTATCTGCTTCACTTATATGACTAATACACATATAAAACCATGAATAAATGCCACAACTTTCCAAGTTCCCTCTCTTGTAAGCACAAAGATTTTATGGATGTGCAAGCAATCATTATAATTGTATGAATAGTAAAGTGGACATAGTACTATTTGCAGCAAGACAGGTTAGTTGTGATATGTCGCACTCACATATCTTTTTGTGTAAACTTTATTATGCAGTCTATTGGACGAGTACTGATCTACATTAAGAAAATGGAAGCTAAACCTGTTTCTGGATGGGATGCCAGTTTCTTCCTATGAGAGAAACTGAATGTAATACTGCAAATCACCCATCAGTTTTAAAGTGATTTTGCTACTATTGCTTACTGTAGGGAACTATACCATCTTTCAGAATCATTTTACAATAAAATGAATCGAATCATTTAAGAATTAAGTATCTTAGCCAGAAGTAGAAAGCAATACCAATTACAAAATATGAACTTTTTATCTTTTGGATCACTAGCCACTGGCTCAGCAAATACTTGGCTATCATTACTTTTAGCTTTAATCAAATAATAAGAAAATTAACTTCAAATTGGAGCAAATTAAATCCAATCATTACTTCTACAACAATAATAACAGCAATAGTTATTATAATTATCCACATCAATAACTGTTACACTATTTACAACCACAACAATAACTAAATAGAGGTTGTTAATCACTCAACTAACATGTCTCACAATGGGATCAAACCCAGAACTATGTGGTTGCAAGGTGCACTTCACAACCATGCCTGCACTTGTTAGTTATACCATTTTGGATCATTAGTTTTGAATTCCTACATCAGGAGTTCCAGCCAGCCAAGTTTATTGAGCAAATGACTACAAGTATATAGCTCAATGCTTTATACCCTTTCACAATTACTGCAATCTATCTGGTTAAAAACTTAGTCACTATTGGTTCAGCCAACAGCTAAAAGTTGTACCATGCACAAGTGCAGTACATGCCATTGTGTAATTATAAGTATGTTAGCTTCTTGTTCAGAGATGAAGACCAATAAAACAGGAATAGACAACTGAGAGCCAGTACAGTGTATTCTCCCTAAGAGATCTAAAGATCAGCAAGTTGAATAGCTCTGTTATTTTTTTCTTTTATTTTGTTTTAGCACACCTAGCTGCTATGGAAGGAAACTTACTTTGCCTTAAGTTTCTTGTCTCTTGCAAGAGTGACCCTAATGATATATTAAAGGCTAGCAATGATCTTGGAGAAGTCCCAAAAGATTTGGCCAGTCAATTCTACAAAGAAAATGTTGTTAACTATATTGAAGCCATTGAATGGAAAAAAGAACATCCAGAAAAATCTGAAAGTAAGTAGAGAGAATCTTTTTAGATTACAAAAAATCATTTACTTGATTATGAAAATGTAGTGATATAAACGTCATAGCTTTAGGTCAGAAAGCATTTTTGTGAATCAGCTTGCATGGTGTTTGCCTTTTGCTCTACAATTCATTAAAAGTTCACTACATTTAACCTCTTTCAAATCCAATGAAATATTTGTAAAACTAGGCCAGTAGAAGACGGCTTGAGAATGGGCTTTCTCTATTAAGACTGTTGATAATAATAATGTGGACATTCATAAAACATTCAATTATGTCTGGCTTGAGGACCTTCTAGCTAAATTCTACGTTTATAGCCATCTTGCAATTTTTAGTCTAAAGCTTCCTCTTAGACCACACTACTGCAGTGTGCACAAGTGCAATCATTAATGACATCTAATAATACATACTTCTGTCTAAGGCTTCTGTTGGTCAGGTTTGAATATGTACCTGTACTGGTATGCACAAGACTGAGAAAAGTTTATTTTATAAAAGACTTGCAATTTACTATACATGGTTCTGCTAATCTCACTGCTCTAGATTTGTATTTTTTTAATTTTTTATCAACCCCAAAAAGATGAAAGACAAAATTGACTAAAATGGAATTTGAACTCAGAGAATAGATAGACAGAATAAATACCATGGTGGCTTTTCTCCAATGTTCTAATAACTTTTCCAATTCATCACCATTGCAGCATATGTTATTGTATGCAAGAACTAACAAGAATTAACTTGCTATCACTTTCAACAATACACACTCCTGTACAGGTGGTACTATTCTTCATTCTTCTTTAAACTTCTATATAAAGGAATCATTTCCCATATATTGTAACACCCTCATTCTAAACATACACTAACTGTATGAGCTAAAACTTAGAGCTCATTTATGAATGGGGACATAACAATTCTATTTTTTGATAGTACAAAGACTCGATTGTTACAAATATCCATGAAACAATTTTGTACTTCATCACTTTTTAGTCACAAATAACACACAATTAAAACTTCAAAATGGCTACAAAAGCAAGGAATTACAAATCCTGATGATCTTTGATGATAACGTGACATATACATATATAATATTGCTAAAGCCACATCACAAAATCTAGATTTCTTCTTGGAGTAAGGAAATACTTCAGTCCTGATCTGTTGCTAAACATCTACAAAGAAACCCACTTGATTGGCAAAGGTTCACTCACTAACATGCTACAACCTGTAGCTCAGAGATACATAGTTTCTTCTCTCTGCCCCTACAATGTCCACTGTTCCTCTGAATTAACTAGTTGTACGCCCTCTCCTCCCAGACTCATTCACCTCACACATCTCTCTTCCTCCCATATTCTCATATCCTCCCATGTCTCATATTCCACATCTCCCATTAAACACTTTTCTATTCCCTTTTCTTTGAAACAGTTTCCTTCTGATAAACCTGCCATACTTGTGTTTTCTTACACATACTGAACTACAGATGTTTAAACTGAACATTAGCTGCATGCATCTCACCAGTCTGAGAAGACATTCAGTAGTCATCAGCACTGCTCCTCTTTTGATTAATTAGTATAACTAAAAAAAAAGGAAAAAATTAGAAAAAAATGGAACAGAGGAACAGATAGAAATAAAACCTCTCCTGAATTTTTATAGATTTACTTTATAGAATTGATTCATTTTTATGTTAAAAAAGAATCAATTCTATAAAGTAAATCTATAAAAATTCAGGAGATGTTTTATAAATGAATCAATTCTATAAAGTAAATCTATAAAAATTCAGGAGAGGTTTTATTTCTATCTGTTCCTCTGTTACATTTTTTTCCAATTTTTTCCTTTTTCTTTTATTTTTTAAGTTATACATGCTTAGCATATGACTTGACTGGGGATAGTATGTTGAAACTGAAAAACTAACATCATGAAAGAGTGTTAATAAATATTTAAAACACATAGTTCCACTGCAAGGCACCTTGGGCAAGTGTCTTCTACTGTAGCTTCAGGCTGACCAAAGCCTTGTAAGTGAATTTGATTGATGGAAACTGAAAGAAGCCCATCGTATATGTGTGTATATATGTATATATCTGTGTGTTTTTGTGTCTGTGTTTGTCCTCCCATCACTGCTTGACAACTGGTGCTGGTGTGTTTACATCCTCATAACTTAGCAGTTCAGCAAAAGAGACTGATAGAATAAGTACTATGCTTAAAAAATAAGTCCGGGGGTCAATTGTTCAACTAAAACCCTTCAAGGCTGTGCTCCAGCATGGCCGCAGTCAAATGACTGAAACAAGTAACAGAATAAAAGAATACTATCACATTAATTTTTGATCAATTTCATGGTGTTCTATAAAATAAGTATATACAACTACAATCTGGTCACTGACACAAGTAGTTTTTGAAAAGTGAATGCATTTATGATGCTGACATTTCCTTATTTCAGATTTATCTTTCCCTGCTCATGTGGCTGCTTCTAGAGGCAATCTTGAACATTTGCAAATGTTGGTAGAAAATGGTATTGTGAGTATCAACGAGTGTGATAGCAATGGATCCACATTAGCTCATAAAGGTATAAAACTTTGACATTTAAATGAATCTTTACATTTGTATGTTGTTTTGTTGCATTGGTTTAGGCACTATATATTGAGTCATACAAAACTCCAACCCAGTTCAGTATCTTTTAGTTGAACAGCTGATTTTATTTAACTAAACACAAGAACTGGGATGTGATTGATTGAATAAACACAGTATGTTACTGGTACTTGTTTTGACAATCTAGAACAGACAAAGGGTAAGCTGACTATAGCAGGATTTGAGTTGGGAAGGGAGAGAGACACAATAATAGAAAAAAAATACATTTTACAGTGTTTAATAGCTTGGCATTTCACTGTTTCTGCCAATTTTGATTAATAAAAAATTTATAAGGATTTCTGATTTGGGTACAAGGCCAGCAACTTTGAAGGAAAATATTTGTCATTTACACCAATTCCAGTAACTGACTGGTACTTATTCTATTTACACAGAAAGGTTGAAAGGCAGAATTGACTTTGGCAGGATTTTAACTCAAAACATAAAGAACCAGAACAAATACCACAAAGGTGTAATGATTCTAAAATTGGAAGATGTGTAAATTTAAGATCTATATTTGCATAAAAAATAGGAGTCAGTCAAATTGATTAGTACAGCAATCTTTAAGGTTCTGCCTAGCATAAAATCCTTTCATGGATATAGTTTGGGTGACGGATTTAAACTAGATATACCATGTAAATAAATAATTCTTTTGATGAGACACAAGATTAATTTTGTGGAATTTGTTTACAATCAGCTGATTCAAGGTATTTATTCTCTAAGCAATTCTATGTTTCTCTACCAACCAGTGTATATTCTTGTACATTTACTTAGTGATTCTTCTGGCAGCTATGGTGAAATCTAATGCTCCACTGCTGAAATCACAATCATCATCATCATTTAACGTCCGCTTTCCATGCTAGCATGGGTTGGACGATTTGACTGAGGTCTGGCGAACCAGATGGCTGCACCAGACTCCAATTTGATCTGGCAGAGTTTCTACAGCTGGATGCCTTTCCTAACGCCAACCACTCTGAGAGTGTAGTGGGTGCTTTTACATGCCACCAGTATGAGGGCAAGTCAGGCAGTACTGGCAATGACCTCGCTCAAATGGTGTTTTTTTTTATGTGCCACCTGCACAGGAGCTAGTCCAGCAGCACTGGCAATGACCTCACTCAAATGTTTTTCTCGTGCCACCACCACAAGTGCCATGACACCAAAATATATGTTGTCTCCTGTACTTACTTAAATAAAATAAATAATATTGGTTATTGACTTATATAGTTTTTTCTTCTTCATTGCATAATTATTTCTTGTTAGCATTCTTGTGCTTCTAGCATTAACTTTGTTAACACTATCTATTAAGCCAATCATTATATTGATATCAGTTCACTGATTATCAATCATCCTTACTCAATCTAATCAACTAATCATTTTCGTTTAATTAAATTAATCAACAGATATATCACAATTCAATTAATTTATATCTTCCCTCTTAATTGTTTTCTGTCCCTTGTCCCTTTCACTGATGACTCATTCTGGGTTCTCCTATCACCACCACTATCACTATATCTATTTACAGTAAAGCTTGAAACTACAATATGATTACAAACCAACAAGAAAGCCTCTTCAAGATTGCTTGACTTGAAAGAAATAGAAGTCAAGTCTTCCTCATATTTCTGCTTACTGTTTTAAAAAGGGACACATTGTGACTTAGTGGTTTGGGTATTCATCTCACAATAATAAGGATGTGAGTTCAATTTCCAGCAGCATGTTGTGTCCTTGAGCATTCTATTTCACATTGCTCCAGCCCATTCATTTGGCAAAAATGAGTTGTATCTGTAATTCAAAAGAGCCAGCCTTATCACATTCTGTGTCACGCTGAACCTACCTAGAAACTACGTTAAAAGGGTACACATGTTTGTGGAGTGCTCAGCCTCTTGCATATTAATTTCACAAGCAGGCTGTTTTGTTGATTATATTAACTGGGACACTTGTTGTAACCAATGGAGAGCCAGGCCAGATTATATAGATCAGGATACACTCAGTGAAAAAGACAAAAGGACAGTCATAGTTAGAATGCCATTGATCATAAATCAACTCAGTCATAGGATACATACAATATCTTTCTTTCTTTCAGCTGCAGGCCAAGGTCAAACTCATATATTGCAGTGGTTAATTGAAATGGGTGCTACTGTATCTATAAGTAACCATGTTGGTGATTCACCAAAGGATTTAGCTGAGCGCTTTGCTCATCTAGCATGTATCAAACTGTTACAGGATGCTTCCCCAGGTTGGTAAAAAGCACTTCTTTACACACAGCCCCCCCCACACACACACACACTCTGAGTAATGTTTGAATGTTTTTGCATATAATTATGCATAAAACACAGACATTAACACATGTGAGTCTGTATCTATCTATCTATCAGGCTGAGTAAAAAGTAAGCAACGTTTTGAAACATGAAATTCATCAGAATATCTCTCAAGAATGAGGAAATTTTATTCATCAAAGTATGTACAGTTACAATCAACACATTTTTTGCCAATGAGTTACAAGCTTGTTTATTCCAGTATCATAAAAATCTGGAGTTCTGGAGCTGATGAACTCTTTGAATGCACTTTCAGCATCAGATTGATTTTTGAACTCCTTCTCTCGCAGGAAGCCATCAAGGTACTTGAAAAAGTGGTAGTTGGTAGTAGAAAGGTTTGGGAAATAAGATGTATAGGGAAGAACTTCATAGCCAAGTTCCCTCAATTTCTGGAGCAGCATTAGTGAAATGTGTGGTCGAGCATTGTCATGAAGAATAATTGGCCCTCTTCTGTTGACCAGCAGTTTTTCATTCATTTTGGCAAATTCATGGAAACATGTTTCTGCAGTAATGGTTTTTCTGGGTTTTAAGAAGTTGTACTGGATGAGTCCAGTAGTACTCCACCAAACAGTCGCTATAAGCTTCCTTTTGAAGAGCTTGGATATAGGGAAGGTTTTGGTGCTTCATTTTTGGTCCATCCACTATGAAGAATATTTTTTATTATTGTACAGAATCCACTTTTCATCACAAGTTACAGTATGGTCAAGATATGGATCGGTCTAATTATAGAGAAGAAGTGACGAGCAAATTTTCATATCTGCACATTTTCTGGTTTTCATTTAAATCATGTGGTACCCATTTGTCAAGTTTTTTTTCATTTTCTAATTGCATGCAAATGATTGCAGGCAGTTTTCTGGCCAACTTGAAGTTTTTTTGCTAGTTCTCAAGTTGTTTCAAGTGGATCTTTCTCAACGATGGTCTTTAATTGATCATCATCGATGACAGATGGGCGTCCACTATGCTCACAATCTTCAAAGTTCAGGTATCCACTGCAAAATCGTTTAAACCATTTTCAAGCTGATCACTCACTGGTCATTTCCTCACCAAACATTTTGTTGATATCACGAGCAGTTTCAGCTGCTTTATATCCTTTTTTGAAATTGAATAGCAAAATTGCCCAAATAAAATGCTTTGACACTTCCATTTCATACAACTATAACAAGGGCGAAAAAAATATCAACGTTAATTTATTGATGCATTTGGGTATCTGTCTTTTTTATCAGACAATTGCAAAAAACAAAATGCTTAAAGAAAATGTGAAACTCTGCAAAAATCCAGTACAAATTATTCATGGTTTGAAATGTTGTTTACCTTTTACTCAACCTGATATCTATCTATCTATCTATCTATCTATCTATCTATCTATCTATCTATCTATCTACCTATCTATCTATCTATCTATCTATCTATCTATCTATCTATCTATCTATCTATCTATTTATCTATCTATCTATCTATTTATCTATCTATCTATCTATCTATCTATCTATCTATCTACCTATCTATCTATCTATCTATCTATCTATCTATCTATCTATCTATCTAACTACCTATCTATCTATCTATCTATCTATCTATCTATCTATCTATCTATCTATCTATCTATCTATCTATCTATCTATCTATCTATCTATCTATCTATCTATCTAATGACGAAGCCACCTTGAGCATAATCCTATGAATCCAGAAATTGAAAACAGAGATTTGCTTATTTGCAAAAAAAAAAAAAAAAAAAAATTTAAATGTGACTTCATTGACCGAGGTTACCGTGGTCTTTTCCGTAGGCTTTTCTTTCCACGGGTAAACCTCACCTGTCCTCCCCTTTACACTTCATATTGACATTTCTGTGATAACGATCCCTATTGATCAATTTTTTTTTTTCCTCTCCCCCCTTTTTTTTAACCCCCCTTTTTTGTCCTCTTTCTCTCCTTTTACGATCCCTTTTGATCGAAACTCCCCCCTTTCCTTTTTTTTTTTTTTTTTTTAAACCTTCAAAAGAAAAGCTCTACCTTGTAATTTGTTCTATCTGTGTGCAGCCCTGTGTGGCTAATAAAGAAACATATCTATCTATCTATCTATCTATCTATCTATCTATCTATTTATCTATCTATCTATCTATTTATCTATCTATCTATCTATCTATCTATCTATCTATCTATCTATCTATCTATCTATAGGGTAGACCATCGATACTTGGAGGCAGTCCTGAGAGCGGCTGGTTTCGGTCCCGTCTTCCGCGGCTGGATAGCTGCCTTGTACAGAGGCATCTGTTCGGTAATTCGCGTAAATGGACATCTATCGAGACCTTTCGACATTGCACGTTTGGTCCGTCAGGGATGCCCCCTCTCGGCGCTTCTATACGTATTGACTCTTGAGCCACTACTGCGGAAGCTGGCGACTCTAAGGGGAATCCCTCGAGAATTGGGATGTGGGACGAGCGTGTCTGCATACGCGGACGACGTCACCGTCATAGTGTCTAGCCACGAGCACATCGAGCTGGTCGGCGAGACACTGAAAAACTACGAAGCGGTGACAGGAGCGAAAATCAACCGGGAAAAGTCAGTGGGCTTGCGACTAGGCACCTGGAGAAGCAAGCCCATGCCATCCACCAGCGCCTCCGTCATGGGACGCTGGACCGACGGCCCGGTTGAGTTGCTCGGGGTCTGGTTTGGTCCGGACCTCCAAGTGGAGAAGAACTGGAACGAGATAATGAGTAGGGTGGTCACTCTCGCCCGGCAATGGGCCGAGAGGAAACTGTCCCTAAAAGGTCGAGCGGAGGTGGCGAACACGTACATTTCGTCCGTCATCTACTACCGCCTGACCGTCGTACCTTGTCCCGACCCTACCATCACCAAACTACAACGCATTCTCTTTCGCTTCTTGTGGAAAGGATGCGTCCCGATGGTCAGGCGATCCATTTGCTGTCAACACCCGTTAAAAGGAGGGCTGGGCATGCCGTGGTTGATGATGCGCAGATATGCGCTGAGACTGCGACATCTCTGGCTCTATGTAGACGACGGTGAACAGGTGTGGTCGCCGTTTGTGAGGCACGCTTTCCCGCAGCTCGTCTCCATGACCGAACTGCAGTCGTGGATCAAAAAGAGGCCGAGGAAGGGCGAATGGCACCGCGAGTGTCGCGTTGCTCTCAAGCAACTCTGCCGTCCTGGGTCGACCTTAAGTGACTTCAACACAACCAAAGCATTCTATAGGGGTTTAGTGGAGGGGAGGTACGACGACGAGCTCGGGGCGAACCTGGACGTCGACGAGGAGTACCTGACCCGCCTGTTCAGGACGACTTTCGGGCCAGGGCCCATGGACAACTTCCAGAGATCCCTGGCCTGGCAGTGCTACCGAGAAGCGCTACCCGTTCGGGATAAGCTCTACAGACACGGCTCGAGAAACACGGGGCTGACCTGCCCGAGATGCAGTCAGAGCGACGAAACCGTTCTGCACGCACTCGTTCAGTGTCCAACAATTTCCGACCTGTGGGCTTATGTCGAACAACTGCTGTCACGTGTGGGACGAGTCGGTTTATCAGCTGAGTCTATCGTCAATATTGTCACGCCTCCTTCCTTCAAACGGGAAGGAAGAGCTATTTTCATCATCCTTGTGGCTATGGCGAAAGAATGTATCTGGTGGACGCGTCTGAAAGGATTGAAGACAAACACTTTCCTCTCTGGTCAATCTCTCATCAACTTCTTCAAGTACCACTTGAAAAGGAAAGTGAGAGTAGAGAGGCAAGTTTTGTCTAGCGAATGTTTTAAAAAAAGATGGGTGAATGTAGCAAGAATGGCACGTATGAATGACGAAGCCACCTTGAGCATAATCCTATGAACCCAGAAATTGAAAACAGAGATTTGCTTATTTGCAAAAAAAAAAAAAAAAAAAAAGAAATATAAAATGTGACTTCATTGACCGAGGTTACCGTGGTCTTTTCCGTAGGCTTTTCTTTCCACGGTAAACCTCACCTGTCCTCCCCTTTACACTTCATATTGACATTTCTGTGATAACGATCCCTATTGATCAATTTTTTTTTTTCCTCTCCCCCCTTTTTTTTAAACCACCCTTTTTTGTCCTCTTTCTCTCCTTTTACGATCCCTTTTGATCGAAACTCCCCCCTTTCCTTTTTTTTTTTTTTTTTAAACCTTCAAAAGAAAAGCTCTACCTTGTAATTTGTTCTATCTGTGTGCAGCCCTGTGTGGCTAATAAAGAAACATATCTATCTATCTATCTATCTATCTATCTATCTATCTATCTATCTACCTATCTATCTATCTATCTATCTATCTATCTATCTATCTATCTATCTATCTATCTACCTATCTATCTATCTATCTATCTATCTATCTATCTATCTATCTATCCATCCATCCATCCATTAGCTCCCACTCTCTCTCTCTCCCTATACATACATATATATATATGGGTATAGGACATTACCAATGATGCAAATAACAGGAAATATGTTAACAAATGAGTTGAATATGTAAACGACGAGAAAAATAGAAAACAGGGCAAGTAAACACAGAGAAAGGGTCCTTCATCAGTTGTCAGCTGTCTATCTACTCCTTATTTTGAGCATTCAACGTCAATATGAGTCTCCAAAGACAGCTGCTCCCATAAATTTTTTGATTAAATTTAGGATTTATGGAAGGTCAAAGATGGGAACAAAAGCATGACTGTGGAGATATACAAGGAAACCAAATGAAAACAAACATGGAGGATCATTAGACCAGAACAGGAAGAAAATAGTGAATGCTGAGAGAAACATTTTCTTGAAAAGAGAATAGACAGAAGATAGAGAGAGAGAGAAAAACATGTCTCTTCTTTTGTGCAAGAAAAGAAAGATGGTCATGTGAGGAACAGAAAGATGGATGATAGACACGTGTGAGCAATGAGAGAGAGAAAAAGAGAAAGAGGATAGAGAGAGAAAAGAGAAAGAGGGGGACAGAGAGAGAGAGAGACTAATAGAAAACGATGAAGGAGGGAGGGGGAGAAAAAGGGAATTAGAGAAGGATGGAGGAAGAAAAGAGTATAGAGCAGAGAGTCACATCAAAAAGGTGAAGATAAACTTACTTGGAAATGGATGCATTGCGTTCAATTACATAACAAATAATAAATGATATAATGTATATATATATATATATATAAAATAAAACTTACTTGGAAACGGATGCATGGCATTCAATCATATGATAATAAAAATAATATATATATATGCATATATACATACATACTTGTACATACTTACATCATCATCATCATCATCATCATCATCATTTAACATCCGTTTTCCATGCTAGCATGGGTTGGACGGTTCGACCGGGGTCTGGGAAGCCAGGAGGCTGCACTAGGCTCCAGTCTGATCTGGCAGTGTTTCTACAGCTGGATGCCCTTCCTAACGCCAACCACTCCATGAGTGTAGTGGGTGCTTTTTACGTGCCACCAGCACAGGTGCCAGGGGAGGCTGGCAACGGCCACAATCGGTTGGTGTTTGTGGCCATTGCCAGCCTCCCCTGGCACCTGTGCTGGTGGCGCATACATGTATATTCATATGCATATATGAGTACAGGACATCAAAAAATGAAAACAACAAGAAATATGAAAACATGGAAAATGAACATTTTTGCAAACAATGAAAGAAACAAATGGAAAAACAAGACAGGCAACATAAAGAACAAGCCCTTCATCAGTTGTCAGCTGTTTTATCTACTCCACATTTCGAGTATTACGACAAGATGCGTCTTCGTCAAAACTGTTGCTCCTGCAAAGTAAATTAAATAAAACTTGGGATTTGCAGAGGGTTAAAGTTGGTAACAAAAATGGGACAGTGAAAACAAACAGTAAGGGCTGTTAAGCCATAATGAGGTGAAGTGGTGAACGCTGGAGAAACAAGCTTTGACAGGATACAGACAAGAATGCATCCTGTCCCGGTAGCTGAATGAGAGGAAAGAAATTCAAGTGAGGAAAAGAAAGATAGTTGCTGGTCACGTGTGAGCAGTGAGAGAGTCAAGGAGGAAGAGTGAGGGAGAGAAAGGGACAGATAGAGAATGGTGAAGGGGAGGAGAAGAATTAGAGAAAGGATGAGAGAAGAAAATAGGGAGATAAAAAGAATTAGAAAGCGGAAGAGAGAGGGAAATAGAAATAGTGATAGAATTAGTGTCGCATCAGAATTATTACGATAAAACTTACTGGGAAATGGATGCATGGTGTTCAATCATATAATAATATAAATAATATATGCATATATACATACATGTACATACTTACATATATATATATATATACCTATTTCTTTACTACCCACAAGGGGCTAAACACAGAGGGGACAAACAAGGACAGACATACAGATTAAGTCGATTATATCGACCCCAGTGCGTAACTGGTACTTATTTAATCGACCCCGAAAGGATGAAAGGCAAAGTCGACCTCGGTGGAATTTGAACTCAGAACGTAGAGACAGACGAAATACTGCTAAGCATTTCGCCCAGCGTGCTAACATTTCTGTCAGCTCGCCACCTTAATGTATATATATACGTATGCCTATATGCATACAGGACGTTAAAAAGCGTAAACAACATGAAAAACGAGAACATGAAATTCAAAAACATGGAAGACGAATTTTGTTTGTGAACAACAAAAGAAACAAATGGAAAAACAAGACAGGCAACATAAAGAACCATCCTTTCATCAGTTGTCAGCTGTTTTATCTACTCCGCATTTCGAGCATTATGACATGATGCATCTTCTTCAAAACAGTTGCTCCCACAAAGCAAATTAAATCAGATTTGAGATTTCCATATTTTCGTATTTCATGTTCTCGTTTTCATTTTGCTTACAATTTTTTGATGTCCTGTACCCATATATGCATATGTATATACATATTTATGTAAGTATGTATATGTATGTATATAATTCATCCACCTGGATTACTGCTCACAGCTATGGTCACCCACTAGCGTGAAATTAACAGCAGACCTTGAAGCAATCCAGAGAAGCTTCACAAAGAAGATCATCTCTTTGCAACAGCTCAGCTACTGGGAAAGGTTGAAACAGCTAAGACTCTACTCCCTGGAGAGAAGACGAGAGAGGTATGCAGTAATATATATCTGGAAGATCCTGGAAGGAATTGTGCCAAATTTTGGCATTGAAAGCTACACCAATGCCAGAATGGGACGACACTGCATAGTGCCAAAGATCCCAGCAATCTCATCATGCTTCAGGACCAGTTACTGCAACAGCCTGGGTTTCAAGGGCCCACAGCTTTTTAATATTCTCCCAAAGAGTCTGAGGAACTTGCACAAAGTAGATGTAGGGGTTTTTAAATCAAAGCTGGACCTCTTCCTGTTGAGAGTCCTAGATGAACCTACCTCACGGCAAGAGGTGCAAATGAGGGTAGTTATATCAAACTCCATTCTTCACCAAGTGCCACATATTAGAGGAGGCTCTTAGTAATAACAGTGTAGCAAAACGGCGGTGCATCAGCATGGCCGCAGCTCTGAGCTGAAACTAGAGAGAAGAAAAATATATATATATATATATACATACATATATACATGCATTTATGGGTACAGGACATCACCAAAGGTACAAATAACATGAAATATAGAAGCAAACCAGTTAAATATGTAAACAACAAAAAAAAAGAAATGGAAAGCACAACAAGTAAACACAGAGAAAGGATCCTTCATCAGATCAGTTGTCAGCTATTTATCTGCTCCACATTTCGAGCATTCAGTGACAATATGAGTCTTCAAAGACAGTTGCTCCCATAAATTCTAAAATAAAATTTAGGATTTATGGAGGGTCAATGCTGGGAACAAAATCATGACTGTGGAGACGTACAAGGAAACTGAACAAGAACAAATATGGAGGGTCATTAGACCAGAATGAGAGGAAAATAGTGAACGCTGGGAGAAACTTTTTTCAAAAAGAGAAAAGATAGAAGAGAGAGAAGATTGAATGTCCGTGCAGGAAAAGAGAGATGGTCACACTCATCTTTCTTTTCCTCATATAGCCATCTTTCTTTTCCTCATATAGCCATCTTTCTTTTCCTGCATAGACGTTCAAAAGAACAGATGTGTTTTCCTCTTTCTCTTCTCTTTTCAAAAAAAATTTAAGTTATCAAATATATTGAGAGAAAGTTCTGTAATATATATGGATAAACTGTCTGATAATGTGTAAAGTTAATATAAGAAAATGGAGAAGAAATATAGTGGATGCTTAGTTAATTTTATTTGTATAATAATGAGAAAAAGTTATACATATAAGATTAGAGATTTAAAGGAACAAAATCAACAAAAGAAATAAACACAAAAGAATCCTACATATGTTTCAATCTGTCATTAGCTTCAACAGTGTCATTTGCTTGCAGCCCACTATAAAAAACATGTCCAAGTCTTCTGACATACCTTCACAGTAATTTTATTCAGCTGAATACCTGTCATTGATTGGTTGAAATTATCGAAATACGAGAACTTTAAGGTGAAATATCTTCATAAATATAAGTTTTTCTCAAAAATGCTAAGAGTAAAACATGTTTTATATGACACATTCTACCAGTGTTCAAAGTTTGCAAGTGTTTAGTTACAAAAAATTATTTTTTAAATCTGTATATATATATACAGTTTTTGCATGTGATTTTTATACAGATATTTACATATATTATGTATGTATGTGTAAATATATGTAGGTATATGTGTAAGATGTGATAACTGAAGTGCCCATTTATTCCTATTTTATATTTTAATATATTTTTATGTATTTCTATATGTATAAATATTTGAACGTATTTATATTTATATATGCATTCAAAAATATATATAAATTTATCTATAACTCTACCCATTTTTATTTTTACTTACGAATTTATACACCCTTATTACTTAAATTTTTTATAAACATATTTACCCCTATATCAATTTGATACTTAAATACACCGTTAATTACTATATAATGTTTATCTCTATATTTTTTAATGATTACCCAGAGTATATTATATTATATTTACTTCTCTAAATATACTTCCTTTCCTCCCTTTATGAGGGCTATACCAACTTTTTCTATAAAACAATATTCAGTTATTTCAAAATGCTCTGTACGGTTAACACATAAAAACATAAGAATGTAGTGGTATATCTTTTTTCTACCTCCGACAGGATTCAACTTTATAATGGTTTAATTATTTTAATTAAAATTCTAAAGTCTGAATCAAGACAGCTGTCTATTTTTCAATTAATAAATATAATTATTAATTGATTTATCTCTATTTTGTTATTTTTCTTATATATATATATATATATATATATATATATATATATACACTCACACACACACATATACATACAGGGGTTGGACAAAATAATGGAAACACCTAGCATCATGATTTTGAAATATAACCGTCAAAAGGTTTATTTTTATGGGGTTTTTTATTTATTATTAGTGTTGCTTAATATGTTTTGCTAAAATTGCTGTTTCTTTTCAGATATTATCAGAAAAAGGTAATTAAAATGCATAAAAATGACAGATCTATCAGACTTTCAAAGAGATCAAATTTGGTGCTCGTATGGCAGGCGCTAGCGTAATGAAAACAGCCGAAATGTTTGGTGTATCAAGAAGTACTGTTTCGAAAGTAATGACAGCCTTTGAGAAAGAGGGAAAAATCTCCTCATCGAAACAAAACTCTAGAAGAAAACCAAAACTTTCAGATAGGAACCGTCAGACTCTTATGCGAATTGTTAGAAAGGATAACAAAAGTACAGCTCTCAAAGTTCTGCAGAGCTTAATGACCACCTCAAGAACGTAGTTTCCGCAAAGACTGTTCGCCGGGAGTTGCACAATGCCGGATTTCATGGAAGGGCTGCAATCAGAAAATCACTACTTTCAAGAACAAATGTTGCGAAGCATTTAGAGTGCAGTAAAAAAACCTACAGAATTGGTCCTGAGAGCAGTGGAAGAATGTTATTTTTTTGGATGCGTCATCCTTTACCTTAATTTCGACCACCGGCTGAGTATACGTGTGGAGACAGCCAAAAGAAGCATTTGACCCAGACTGCCTTCTTCCAATTGTTAAACATGGAGGAGGATCTGTGATGATCGGGGTGGGGGGGATATATCTTGCAAATCTGCCTGCCCAATGGTTTTCTTTCATGGCAGAATTTATAGTCAAGACTATTTAAGCATTTTATCTGATCAAATTCATCCTATGGTTGCGGAACTGTTTCTGGAGGGAAACGCAATCTTTCAGGATGATAATGCACCAATTCACACAGCTAAAGTTGTTACTGAATAGCATGAGGAACATTCTAGTGAAGCTAAACATCTTGTCTGGCCACCACAATCCCCAGATCTCAATGTTATTGAACGTTTATGGTGCATTTTAGAAAAACAAGTAAAGAGTTGATGTCCTCCACCATCATCACTACAAGAACTGGAAACTGTTTTTGCTGAAGAATGGACAAAAATTCCTTTGGAAACAATTGAAACTTGGCACAAGTCCATACCTCATAGAATTCAAGCTGTAATTACTGCCAAAGGCAGTCCTACCCAATAGTGAAATAAATTTGTTTGAAATTTTAAGGTGTTTCCATTATTTTGTCCAACCCCTGTATATGTGTGTATGTATGTAAGTATGTACACACACACACACACACACACACACACACACACACACACACACACACATGCTCACACACATACCCACACATATACATATTGTCATCATTATCATTTTAATGTCTACACTTTTCCATATTTGTATTGATCAGATGAATGTATGTAGAGGCAGAGTTTTTTTTTACAGCCAGATATCCTTCCTGATGCCAACCCCAAAGCATTTTCAAATGAGGTAATAGTATCCCTGTGTAAAGCAACACACAGCCTAGACATGCTTATGTGGAGGACTGGAAACAAATTACACTGAAATGAGCTTTTCGTTTACAAAGATCATACAACATGTCAAGGCATGTCAGAAGACTTGGAAATGTTTTTTGTAGTGGACTGCAAGCAAATGACACTGTTGAATGTACAAATTAGTGAATGAATACATGTATAGACTTGAGAGGCACAAACACACTCTCACAAACACATACATACACACATCATCATCATCATCCTCATTTAACATCTACCTTCCATGTTGGCATGGATTTGATGGTTTGATAGGATCCAACAAACCAGAAAACCATGTCAAGTACTAATTGCTTTCATATGGTTTCTGTTGCTGTGTGCCTTTCTTTATGCCTTCTTTGTGTGGTATCAGTATTAGTGTGGTTGTCAAGTAATTCACCAGACTAGATCCTTCAACTGATTGGTAGTGTTGTAGGAAGTAAGGTGGCTTTATGCCAAGTGTTGAGATACTGAAATATGTTTGAGGGATAGGAACAGGAATCTTGCAGAAGAGAAGATACATGGCTACTCCTGCAGAAAAGAGATATAAAAACGGTGGCGATGCAATGTCGGGCTTTACTCTTATGGCACAAGAGAGCAGACAGAAGATAGAATTGAGAAAAGGGAGTGGGTAAGTTCACAAGAGTGTGAAAGTAGACAGTCAAACATATCTTTGTCAGAACATTTCCTTTTCAAGAGCATATTGATAAATACTGACTTAATACATATTTGTATTTTGCAGAAGAGGATGAAATTACTCAAATGGATTTACGTGTTCTCTCTAGAAACTCTACAGCACAAAATACAAACAAAAATGATCAAGCATTAGGTAATGTAGATTGCTGTTGTTTATTTCCTTTCTATTTAAATAAATCAAAGCAAGAATTACATTTATTATATATTTGTTTTGTTTTTTTTTTGTTTTTTTTTTGTTCATAAATCATGTACTTCCTTCTTCCCTTAGAATATTTATCTGTTGAAAAAATGATTAAATCTCTTACTCAAAATTTTATGATCAGTGACAACAATCAATGAGTGATCATCTCTACTGTTTTCTTAATGAAATTAGATGTATCCAAGCCCACATTTTGCTTACTCACAGGAGTTTCACTTGACCCTGCAAAAGCTAATATAACACTCATTAATTTCTTTCTTCGGTCCAGTAGTCTCTGTGTACTGCTCAAACTCCTTACAGAAGAGTTATTAGTGGTACACAGTATAGAGAGCACAGTCCTCAATGGCAGGTATTCACTTGACTTACATAAAAAGAGAATTAGAGAGTGGAATATACGTAAATTTTAATAAAATGCAATTGGAATGGAATCATACTTTACAGAAAACAAAGAGGGTCTTTTTTTTTAACTTGCTGGGTCTAAAGAAAAGCAGTGACTGTTTATAACCACAAGATTGATGCCATTAATATCCTTAAACAGTTGCAAATCAACACCTGAATAAAAAACATGATGAGGGGGAAATTCCAGAAATCAGATGTTCTGGGAATGAAAGACTGGGCAAAGGTGTAAGTGTGGGGATTGGAGTCAGATATAACATAGGTGATATGAAATGGAGAGATGAGTGAGATGTAACTGGGTAGAAGTAGCACATGACCTGTTGGCTCTGAGGAACAGAACTCATTAATGGCCACTATTCCTCAGAGTAGTAGAGGAAGTGAAGAGAAGAAACAGCATGCTCATGAGTTAGGGTCTGAAACATGTCAGTGATTGATTTTATGCTAATCAGTCAAGGGGCCATTCATTGTTGTATGAAGTCATATAAAGACAATATGACAAGACTCTACTGAAAGTAATGAAATTCTTACCCCAGCTTCTACACTTTCTGAGAAATCACCTCCCCTACTAATTATATCATCTAGGTAACAGAAGCTATAGACTACTTCTTTTGGGTCATTTGAGCATTTAAGAGAACCTATTTCTGGCCTGTTCATAGTACATATTGCTCTTGTGCATCTGCCACATGCAAAGTTTACTTCCTCTCTTACCCTGCCTGTGATTATACAGCATCTCTTGTGTGTTCATTGCTTTTATTGGGCATAACATGTGGAGATTATACCTACTCCTTTTCTGCTTATTAAGCAAGCCCATTTCCTGATGATACCATGATCTTGCCATCTTTCCTACTTACTAACCCCTTCATATTTGCTAAGTTTGCCTTGAAGCATCAACTGAACTAGTAGTTCAGTTGGTCAAATAAATGAATCATTGAAATTGACAGAGACCCATTTAGTTATAGATATATATCAAAATAAGAACTGGAAGTTAACATAATTGACTAAAATGCAGCATGCCCACACTCCAATGACTGGAATTACTAAAAAAATACAAGAAGCACTAATGTTTTTTTAAACATTGCCAAATAGGGAAGAAGATTTCTTGAAAGTCTACCAAAGCATCTTAGACAAATGATTGTTAGTTCCCACCATCTTTATTTTTATGATGATCATCATGATCATGATAATTTTTTTATTTACCATTACATAACAGAAAGCTTCATCATCCCCTGCGTCTTGTTTATTGTAGACCGAGCAAAGGAAAAGGTGCAGGACCTTGAAGAAGAGCTCAATATAGCTAGAAAGAACTACAGTCAACTTGGTGGCATGATTTCAGAGGAACAAAAACAAAGAAAAGACATACAAGAAAAGAATCAGTACTGAATTAAGTTTTCAAATTTAATCTCACATAATTGCTGTCAGTATCATCTTCATCATTAATAACTACCACCACCACCACCACCATGAACAACAATAACAACAACATATGTGACTTGCTGTTATTGTCATCAACACCCAATAACCACTAACACCATCACCATTATCATCTAAGTAGTTGTCTTTGTCACTAATCCAGTGAAAGATCAACTTTGTCACTGATCCAGTGAGAGAGTTTCAATAATGTTGCTCGACCAGCTAGAAATAGAGGTTAAATATTCCTCACACCACACCTTGACTGCATTTGATAATGTAGACTAGGGTATACTATGTCTGCGAAAAAGATGGTATGATGAAGGCAGGAATTCCTTCAGCCATTGGTTAGTTCAATGAAGGGCTAAACAACATCATCACCATCACTATCACCACCACCACAACCATTGTCATTACCACCACTACCACCACCAAGATCACCACCATCTCTACCATTTTCATCTTTATCATTGTTGCCACAGTCATCATCATCATCATTATTGTCAGTATCATAATTTTAATGTTTTTATTGTTTTAATACCTGTGTTTTATAAATTATGTTATATTGCCTCTTGGTGGTGGTAAAATGTTCTTTCATTTATTATTTTGTTATCATTTAAGGCAATGAGTTGGCAGAACTGTTAGTACATCGAACAAAATGCTAAGAGGCATTTTGTTTGTCTTCATGTTCTGCCACCTTTCATCCTTTCAGGGTTCATAAAATAAACACCAACCATGTACTGGAGTTGATGTCATCGCCTAGCTTTGCACCTGTAAAATTTCAGGCCTTGTGCCTTTAATAGCAAAGATTGTTTTGTCACTATTTGTTTGTCTTTAACTTCTTTATATGGCTTGGCATAAATAAGCAGAGAGGGAACACCTATGACTTTTGCAGAGCTCCAAAGAAGTGTTATTGCATTTGAAAGATCATCAAACTGGATACTTTTCAAGACAGTGAACTCAGCTCAGAACCAAGAGCCTAGTGGTGGTAGTATCAAACTGATTAGCAGAATAGCTCTCCAACTTATTGGCAAGATGATGGTTGGAGCTGGATAAACATGTTGAATTAAATACTTTTAGGCATTTAGTTCTTTTTCAGTCTGAGTTCAAATTGCACCAAGATTAACTTAACTTTTAAGTGGCATACAAATATTGTTGTCCTTCCCACAAACTTTGTGCCCTTGTAAGCAGTCAGTATTATTTGACATCATCATCACCATCATTATCATCATCATCACAATCACTTAATGTCCATTTTCCATGCTGGAATGAGCTAGACAGTTTGACAGGATACAACAAGCCACAGAGCTATGCTGAGCTCCATTGTTAATTTGGTATGGTTGCCACAACTGGTCATCCTTCCTAATGCTAACGACTTTACTGAGTGTACTGGGTGCTTTTTTTTGCGACACTGGCACTTGTAAGGTTGCAACTAACTTGCAAGACTCAAAAGAGGATGGAGAATGGAGAAAAAAGCTCTTGCTGTTAAGTGAGGGTGAGTTTCCATGGAGGAAAGGGACTTTAAACCAAGTGTCAAAGATTGAAGTATGATAGACAGTCAAGCTACAGAAGGGATACATGATTACCACTCATATAAGCATGGGTGAGAGTAGTTGGGGGGAGACAGAAGGTTGTGATGGAGTGCCAAAGCAAACTCACAAAGTACAAGAAGGAAAGTATAAGAGAGAATATAGACAATGGGTCAGGAAAGGGCAGGACAGAATAGGTACATTCATAAGTTTGTGAGGGGAAAATAACAGAGGATCAGGGAAGGGAGTAGTGAAAGTTTGGTTGATGGGAAATATCAGTATAGAGAAGGGGTATAGGTCAAAAGGTTGGGGGATGATGTACAAGATGGAGATGTAGGGGTGCATAGGGGTAGCTAGAGGGAGTGGGGTGTGATGGCATGTATGAGAGGATGTGAAAAATGAAAGTAAATGGATTAGAATTGAATATGGTAAACTTGAAATCGGGATAATTTTTAGAGATTATTGAAAAATATGTTACAATGAGTCTTGCAAATATTTCATAGTTCTGGTAGGCAAAATAGTGAATGTGTTACTTCAAAGAATAGAAATGGGATGTACTGAAAAAACTGTTCCACTTAAGGTTCATTCTTATTGTTGGCAATCTGTGTCCTAATCAAACTGAGTAAGGAGATGATTCAGGTCTACTGTTATAGATTTTAAAAGAAATTTGTCAGATGGCAACCTGTTATACTCCACTAATCAAGGAGCCTCTAAGTGGCTGCTTTACCTGCTAGAAAAATCAGCTAAATCTCTCTACTACTATCAAGACAAATGATACATTGGATAATATAGTCTTAAATATACTGAAAATAAGATGGAACAGTCATGGTTAGAATTCCTTTGATCATAGGTTGTCTCCAGCAGATCTGATATGGAGGGTTGGCAAAACAATAATTTGAAAATGTAAATATTTTTAATAGCATTAAATAAATATGTTAACCCACAGAAGTTTTATTGTTAAACAAATTCTATCTTACTTGATCTTTAATTGATACTTAATATAATGCTTTATTACAATGTTTTATAAGTCTTCATAAAGTCTTTAGGATTTTACTGAAATGTATTGATTAAATGTACTTGTTTAATTTTAAAGAACAATCAAAGAATTGGAAACTCAGCTTGAGTATGAGCGACTACGTCGAGAGAAACTGGAGGCTCAAGTTGATGAGTGTCAACAACAGCTTGCTCTAATTGGAGCCAACTTCACTTCTGAAGACACAGATGTATGTAGCTATCTTGTTTTTAATATCTAACAGTCATTTACAACTATCATTAAAATATCCATGCCTAAATTCTATCAATGACTAATGACTCAACACATATGGTAGGAGTTCTGTCATCATAGAATGGTTGTGTATCTTTAAGAAAACTATAACCAAAGCAGGAGACAATGCCAATGAATGTTGCATGACTCTTCAGTAACTATTTATTAACTATGGCTAGAAACACTGAGTGAATGTTTCCTTCATTTGGTTAATCCTGTGTCATAGACCTACTTATGCAGAGCTTTTGGGTCTAATTACCAATACCAAATTATAACCATTTGAACATATTCTAAACAAATGGTAACATTTCAATTATTTGGTGTTGTAAGTATCAAGGGTTTTTTTTTTTTATTCAAGGGTGTTTTATTTAACATAGAGATCTCATTCCATGATAGCATGTTATTTCAATTTTCCTCCATACACACTGTAATACAAAGGTAATGTTATGCATATCTTGATGTTTATCATGAAGAGAAGAGCATTAAATTAGAAAGATTTGCAGAGATTGGAGAAAAATGACTCAAAACACAACCTAGTGGATTTTGCATTGTTTATTGGTAACGTGCAAGGAAGCTCAGAGAATGGTTGGGCGATAAAGTCATCCACCACAGTTTACAGGAGAGATTGCTACAGTGTTATATGAATGAACAATGACTGCTGGGTAAAAAAGAGAAGTAAAATGCTGCCTGCAAAATGTACCTGTGATAGAGGAATATACTGGAAGAAATGGCCAGGCCAAATTTCAGAATATTGGATCTCAGATGAGATGATGAAAGATCAAAACAAGTGAGGAAGTCTATATTAATGTTAGGGTTATCATCAGGGTCTATAAGATTGGAGTTCAACTGATACATTGTTCCAAGGCCCAAAGAGTGAAGTAGAGATCTATGACCCTACCTGCACCAAAAGAAACCCTTATAGTTCCTTGAATTTTGAGAGGAATCCTGCCCATCCCAGGGCATGAAGTGAATTTATTGACTTTGCCAAATTTTTCTTGAAGTTCCTTGCAGTTAAGAAAATATAATTAATTAATAATACTTATGTGGTGGAAGAAGGAAATATTAGCTCAGTGAATGATATTCATTTAATATCACCTTGGTACATCTCTTATGTTCTTATGATAATTTTTGACTTCTACTCATTACTTGTACATTAGTGTACATTAATATAGTAATTCTGTTATCACTTATCTGGCAAATTTGGAGATTCCATTACTTCACTGAAGAGGATTAATAATGCTGAAACATCTCTATAGTTGTCGTCCATACATTAGTCATTGAATTAATGTTTTCTTTACCACGTGTACAATCAATTAATTTTATTTTTTGCCTCACTACATTAAGTATGATGGTAGGAACTTGATTGTTGATTTTTATGTGGATGGTATCCCTAAGAAATGCAGTTGTATCTAAATTTCTTGGCCTTATCTCTGCTCCATCTTTCCTCAACCAGCCATCAGTTAAGTATGCTTTTCTACTCAGTATGCATTTTATATTATAATTCATGAAAAAGAATAACAATGAAATATAATGCGTTTCAATATTCTTAAAGTAGAAATAATTACATTCTGTGGGTTGAATTGTTCTACAAATTCAGCTTTTTGTGTGAATTCTTGGAATAAGTGCTGTTACAGAATTAGTTGCAGAAAAGGTGCCAATCAACAAAGAATAGAAATACAACTTAAATTCATGTTTTACCCTACTTCGAATATCTATTATAAAAAATTAATAGATTTCATATTTCATAATCTTCAGATTTCTCATAGATTATTTTTTAATGAAGCTCTCTGAATTTTGTAATCATTTATAGTGGGTTTGTTTTCCCATATATATATTTTGTGTTTTTCTTCTTTTCTTTTCTTTTTTTAATTTTCCAGGCAAGTTCTGATATCTCAACAAAGCCATCGAATCAAGTGCCTACAAAATATGCTAAATCACCAAAGGTCAACCATAAATATAAAACTGAAGGTATATCCATTAAGCGAAGTGTCAACAATGGAAAAAAGTCAGCTGTTAAGTGACACACTGATACACACTGTTTACTTATCCAATACTTAATATATTCTTATATCACTGTATTTTATATCAATACCATGGGTTTTAAATTGACAAATACCAGGCCCACTGAAATATTAGTGAATAATTTTTGGGTTCCCCTCTTTATTTATGAAAACACAAAACTTTTTGTTTGATTTTTGCCAATTTTAAACCATCTTAATTTTGTTTGTCTCCTTTTTAATCTTTAAAGTGTCTCCACTCTCATTAGAGGAGACACTGTACTAAAGTAATGATTTCTTACATTGCTATAAGATCTCAGGAGGAGGAGGAGGAGTGATATTTCTGATGTTTCTGTATTTTGCAAAGGCATTAAGTTATTTTCATGAGTGAAACATCAATATTGTTGTAAGTTATTGAAGTAGATTTCAAGTGGGGTTATAGCTCTTGTTAGAAGATTAATATACTTAATCAACAACAGGTTAGTGATATGTACTTAATAAAATACTGTTTGCAAATCATAAGTAAGCACTAGATATCAAGAATACAGTTTTACTTCATTTGTTTGTCAAAATGAGTTTATCAGATTTAATGACAAATTATGTAAGATAGTAAACTATTTTACAAAAATTAACATTACTCCTAAGATCCTAATAAAACGGTGATTGTGCCTCTATCAAGTAATATTTGCATAAAACAGTCTTTTTTATTAAGCTATTAAGTTGTGATATGTGTAACTGAATAACAAAAATGAAATTACCCCCAAAACACATTTTAAACATTTTTTAAGGAATTCATTACCCCCTAAATATTAATGCTAAAGTAATTCAAAACTACAAAACTATATGTTTTTACATAAATGAGTCTGATAATAATTTTGGTAGCAAGTGTTATTGAGGAAAAAAATAAATTTTTGTGTAACCTCTGATTAAAAACCTGTCTTCTCACTTTGAATGCTTATTTGACCTACAGGTTTGGAATATGATCTTGTTTTATATCATAGTTATGTTTAAAATACCAGTGATTTCTTGCATTAAGTACAATCAATATCTCAGTTTAATATGAAAAACAATTTTTTTTTCTTTCAAGAATATTAGTGAAAAGTCTGAATTTTTCTTCTGGATATTAAGTGATTATTTTGTTAATGCACAAAGATAAGGGACTACAGTTATAGTTATCCTTTCAGGAATTTGTATGATCAATACAGCCAGTGCTTAGATCCATAAAATATATTGTAAATGCCTAAGGTGTCAATCACAAAATAGAAGTACATTCTATTTCTTTCTGCTATATATGCTCCTGTAAATATTTGTCTTGATATTTTGAAGGAATGATATTTAGTATTGGTTTCCTAATGTGAGATAAATCTCTTCTTGGACACAATACTGCCCATCTCAAATAGCATTCATAGTTGCACTGATGCTTGTTTTTAAAAACTAGGTAAATTTAAGCTTACCATTTTAAAACTCATGGACCTATGCTACAGTTATTGTCAAATTCACTTTTGTAGTACTCTTAAGAAAGCATAAACACCATATTTTCTTATCCTGTAAATATGAAACCTGTTGGCTATATAAGTTTTTAATCTCTCTTAAAGTAACATTAAACAAATATGAAACAAAAAGAAAAACAACAAAGCAATATATGCTGATATAATCAAATTTAATTATCTAATGAATTAAAACAAATTTGTCATTGTTTAATTATAATGTAGTTATTCAAACTGTTTGTTTCTTTTGCAAATTAATGTGCAAGCACTTTATCATTTCATTTTTCTCAATTTCTATTTGATGATGGGAAGTAATTGGTAGGCTGAAAGACAAAAATAACAGATTTAGTTTAAATACATAGAATTGCTATAGTTAAAAAGGAAAAGTAACAAATTAATGGAAGAGCATCATTAAAGAATTTTTGGATTTCGTGGAAAGTGATGAAGTGACAACAAAGAGAAAAATATATTCCCCCAGGTTTTGGCATCGAAAGGCTGCTACGAGATTATTTTAGGTGCAGGCATGGCTGTGTGGGAAGAAGCTTGCTTCCCAAACACATGGTTCTGGGTTCAGTCCCACTGTGTGGCATCTTAGGCAGGTGTCTTCTACTTTAGCTTCAGACCAATCAAAGCCTTGTGAATGGATTTGATAGAGGGGAAACTGAAAGAATATTTATCAGAGCTGTTTGATAAACTCTAGAGAGAAGAGAAATTTAGACAAAACACCAAGATGAAAATTAATAATAATTCAATTTGGACAAGTGTATTAGCTTAGTTTCTCCTGTTCCCAAACAGTGGATGAATGTCTGAAAATTGTAAAACTTTAACGCTACTGCACAGAGAACCACTGTAAACAGAGTTGAATTTCTTTTAAAACAAAACTCTCAACTTTTCTGGAATGATGACTAAGTACCAAAATGGACAATACAGACATTCTACACTTGGACCAACACACAGACACACACACACAATATATATATGTGTGTGCATGTGTGTGTATAGATGCACACTCTGGTCACTTTACATGGCTCTCCATTAGTCCCTTGAAATCAGATATAGATAGAATCAACAAAAACTACTAGGGAGGATAATTCCACTGGTTACCAAAATATGTTGACTTCGAATAATGGCAATGTACTAGCAGTCAGCTGCTGGTTTGAAAACCTCTATAGTAAAGATAGTACTTCCTTTGTGCAATGAAGGAGATTATTACTACCATCTACTTCCTCAATTTTATTAAACAAGACCATTATTTTTGCTGCTACTGACAAGACAAAGGCAATGAAAAGTCAGAAGAAGAATGACACTAGAAGTCAGTAGCTGGTAAGCAAATATCCACACTTTATTTGCTGCTGTGACACCAAGAACAAAAGCTCTCTGGGCGTTTTGTTCTTCATAGTAAGGAAAAATATCATTTCTTGTGTACAAAAAGAATAAATTGTTGTTTATCAAAATCTCAACAAATTCCAGTGTTTCTTTCTGTACAAATATAATCAAGGATGAGAGACACTATTCTTTTAACTAGGAGAATGGTTATCTATTTCCAGAGGATCTTGCGTGGTTGAGGTTGACTTTGCTTAGTGATAATCTGAATCTACTTAAGTTGTTGATCTGATGAGTCTTGTATCTTCTAAATAAACTACCAGAGGGCTTCTGAACTTGTAGGTCGACTGCATAGAGATGATGCTATTCTGACTATTTCCAAATATTCTCAGTCCAACTTAGAAGGGCTGTGGAAATGTCTCCACTCATTCTTTAAACATTTATCAACTTCCTTCGAAAATTGTAATAAAATAGTCAACTTTTTAGATATGAGACTAAACCTAGACTTCAAACTGTACTAACCTACCACAAACCAAATGAGACTATCCACTATGTCGTTAGATTGAACTATTTTAGATACATTATAGACAGTTTAGTTAGAAATATATCAATTACAATCTCTAATCTTTCTGCCAACAAGTGAATTTCAATGATACTGCAAAATACTATAATGAAGCTCTCAGTAGAAGTGGTTATAGCAAAAAGATTAATTTCTGTTTCAGATGCTAAACTTAAGCAATTCCCTGATGAATGCAAAAATATTGTGAAAATAATAATTATAGTAACATCTCATTACAAACTACTATAGCTAATGGTAGAAGAAGGACTCTGAGACTGAGATATATGACAGAAATTTACAAATCCAATAGTGCATTACATCTTCTCAGGTATAACTTGAGCCCTTCAGGAGCAAATAAACAACTCATGGACCTTGTAATGGATACTCAATGGATACTTGTAATGGAACTGGAGGAAGCAGATTCAACTCTAGCATAAAACCTATATCAGATCAAATCCCAAATCTAGCCATGCAATATAACCTACGGCAAGTAACTTTTATATCAATGTAATGTTCATGTGTAAAATAAATGGCCACATCAAAATCTAAGATGGAGTTAGTTGTGTATGAGAAAGATGTGCAACCTGAATTAGCTTAACCAAATAATCAATATAACTATAGACCTATCTAACAGGCGCACATGCACAAACACGAGCATGCATATATATATATATATATTATATATATATATATATATATATAATATATATATATATATATTATATATATATATATATATACGTACATACATGTGTGTGTGTTAATGGTCTTTCCTCCCATCCCTATAACATCTTCCTTCATTAACTCATAGCCTCACATATACAAACCATAATTTATTGACCTATTATAAACTGCAGCAAATTTCTTTCTTTAAATCGCCAATGCATTTAACATTAGGAAAGAATACATTGCATAGTATAGATATAGGGAAAGGTGAGATGATATACATTCTATAAACATTAGTGGTGTAGGGTTAAACGACTGTACGTAAGGAGTTGGTGACAAATGTCTCCTTTTGAACGCTGCACCCTAACAAAATAAGATAGGCCAAATACATAATATAGAATACAGTGCCAAAGGAATAAAGAGAAACAGCAAACCGTTCTACTGTTTGAGAGAGAAGAAGACTTTATTTACAATGTATAAAGTGAAAGTGTTGTTGAGTGCTAGCAAGTGTTGTATATGTGTGCATGCTACAAGTGTTTGTGTTTGTGTGTTCGTGTGTGCGACAGAAGGTACAGACAAAAGGTGTAAGCACATAAAACAGAAATACAGAATACAGAGCATAAGATAAGTCTCAGCGAATTGAGTTAAGATTGGAGTTAGTTTACCAGTTCATGAGGTACACAATAGTAAATTCTATAACAAGATGTTGTGGGTCACATGGCAGAGCTAGTTACTACCCGTGTAGAAGTTGTGGCTATCATGCCGTGCCGAGTCTCTTGATATAGTTAGTTCTTTAGATAGACCGACTTTTTCTTCTCGGTGAAAGATTCACACAAACAGCGTGGAGTAAACTTGCATTGTTGTTGATGTGTACATGTTGTTGAAGGACGACGGTGGTGATGACGGCGGCCGGGATGGAGAACGTCCTGTTGCGGGTATACATTAGCGTCGTCGTAGCTGAAGCAGGAGCATGGCTGGCAGGCTGGTCATCTGTCGCTGGAACTGGAACATGGCTGAGTAGCTCTGTGGTCAGTGACTAGACCTTAAAAGGTCTGGTGTCGAAAGATGAAGAATAATGAAAATGTTAGCTTATTTATAGGGTAAAGATGGTTCACATGAAGCAGGCCTTATCCCAAGGCCATGATTGGTTGGCTTTACACTCTGGTGCGAAATAAGTAGAGAGACAGACCACGCTAGATGCCAACCAATCAGATCAGTGGACACAACAGGGTCAAACCAGCCAAAGATGGCTGTAATCTTAAAAGAGATCATTCTTATTGTGTCTCTCAAAGGGTGAGGATATCAATATCGCTACAGTGGAAACACTCCTCTCTGGCACTTTTCTGAGAATCACTTGTCTCGCCAGGTGTAACTGCCATCCCTGCAGGATAGACTCAGCATTGTATACTGCAGGACTTTTTGTCCTGCAGTATACAGGTCGTAACTAAAGTCACTGGCAGCTTACCTATTTTATGTTGCTGTGTCAATGTAAGTCTCAACAGAACACAAGACAGGAT
The DNA here is from genome assembly GCF_006345805.1 of Octopus sinensis. Classification (NCBI taxonomy): domain Eukaryota; kingdom Metazoa; phylum Mollusca; class Cephalopoda; order Octopoda; family Octopodidae; genus Octopus; species Octopus sinensis. Next base: position 81,735,472 of record NC_042997.1, on the reverse strand, counting down.
ACACCAGAATATGCTCTTTTCTAAAACAGTGTACTCTAAAGGAGACCTGACTGCTATTTGAATATCGCCCTATGTGGCACGGAGCTTTCGGTCTGTCCTAATCGGGGTGTACCAGAACACCGCTAGCATCACAACATACGGTCCTGTTATCTGATTTAGGCAGCTCCTTCTGACTGGGTCTTCCGTTTTCGTCCTCTCCTGCATTTTCTGCATCATCGCCACCGTCCCACCTTATCACTCCAATTCTCTCCGTCTGCTCATCTCCTAGTGTAACTGTATGCCGTATGCAGCCACCCAGCGATCAGATAGTGACCCACTAATTTCCCCACACATGGAGAACAGTTCTCTCCTGCTGACGTTGGTACCCAGCTCCAGCATCTCGTTCCCCCTACAAAAGACCAACTTGCTTGTTATGTCTCTCTGAAGCTTAAGCCCCAATGTAGCTCCTCCAACCATTGACTCCGATGGCTTCGCAATCAGCCCGAGTTTCTTCAGATGTTTCACAACCTCTGTGTTAAGCACTACGGTCTCGTCCACTAGGATGTCATCTATATAGGAATTTGGTGGCCCTCCGTATCCTAACCACCTGCCCCAAGATGGATTTGAGCACTATCGTCATGATCGTCGGCGCAGAATTCAGCCCCAAACCCAGCCTTATCAGACAATATATCTGGCCTTTGTATCGGATCGGTTGGTACTGCCAGTTTTTCGCTCCCATGGAGCTGCAAATATGCCGACTTCAAGTCGACGATCGTCGCTGCCTTTCAGGGCATGCTGGTAGCAGCTCACCCTGTTCTTCAGCATCGGGAGTCCCTCTTTCCAGGGCCAATCTGTCGTCCATCGCTGACCATCGAACGCCGCCCGAAAATCCTTGTCTTCAATTGCGTAGGCAGTGCAGATCCTCGCGGGGCTCTGCTACCGCTCACATTCCTGACTCACGACGCCTCCACGGCATGAAACGAAACCACGTCTCTTCCAACACTGACACACCCAAGGCGGTCAATCACGTCCATCCCCATTACCACATCAATTCCATCTACACTTGGTCGATCGCGATCGCCCGCAGCCTTAGCGTTGTACTTCGCACCGCTATATTCACATCGCTGTTACCCTTGCATTCGATATCACTGCCGTCGACCACCCGAACGCTAATCGTCCCGTTCCATTTCTTTGTCACCCTCGTGGTCACGAGAGTCGTTGTGCAGCTCGTGTCTATGAGGACCTTGAACGTCTTTCCTCTGACCACGATCTCAATGACAGGCAGTGGAGATGAGCCAGAAGAAGAGGGCCATGACGTCAATAGTCAAGGGACTGACTGGAATAGGAAGCGTGAGAAGGGGAGATAGGACAGTGTTGGCTTCTTTTCGTCCTTCACCAGCCGTCGCGGACTTCTGCAGCTGCCATCACCACTGCCTTTCGCCAGGTGTTTTGTGTCAACACACGGGCTTGAACAATGAGTTCGCTCATCGCCATTTTGTTGCCGCCTAGCAACTGTTGTAGTCGTCGGGAAAGTCATTCACAAAGGCCAGTCGCGCTACTTTCTCAAGTCTCTCACCAGTGAGACCAGAGAACACAACCAGCCTCCGTACTTCCGCAGCGTATTCGTCAACCTGTTCCCCTCTCCATCTGATCGTTCCCAGCTTAGCAAAAGCGGCGTACTCTCCATCTGTGTAAGCCTATCCGAAGCGCTGCTCGATCTTCGCCGCGCTCAGTTGTTCTTCTTCATCCATTTCGAGGCACTGTTCCAGCGCCCTCCCCTCCAAATACAGCGCCATGAGGCTCGCTACATCTTCGATGCTTTGTAGCCTGGCCACAACTTTGATTTTTCGAATCCAGGCTACTACGTCACCTTCGCCATAGAAAGGTCTGATGACATCACTGCCGACTCTTATCTTCGCTGCAAGGGGCAACGACGCCATTTAACATAAGCTTGCACAGCAAAATGAACAACGGGGAGAGAAATGCTATTGGTCGTGTAAACCAATATCTCTAATAAGATTTTTAAATAGTGTTGGCTAAATAAGAAGCTTTAAAATATCTACAATGTTTAGTCCCTAAAAGATAACATTCCTCTAGAAAAGATAGAAAGAGAAATACAGAAATTACTGCATTGTGTGTGTGTGTGTGTGTGCTACTTACCACACAGTCTCTATATGTACAAGCCACTCTTTCTGATGCTTGGCAGTAGCACGTATTACAATTGTCATAAGAAGGAAATGAATCATTAACATAGTACACTCGACCGTTGTAGTGGCAGATTTCTGAAAAAGAACGAAAATTGCATTACTTTGTTTTTCTGGGGGTTTTTTTTTTCTTGCGTCATTATTCTAACATGAAGTTTAGATGGTTTGGTTCAAAATTGTAATTCTATTCTCATTCACAAAATACGCCAGAAAAACTTATTATGAAGTCAAAGAGGAAAATTACCAATCAAGAGATGGATCTTTGTAGTTTTCGTTACTGTTTACAATTATCTTTAAAAAAAACTTTTTAATGTATCATATAGATTTAATTTTTGATGCTGAATCCAAATTCGCGAGCAAACTGAATATTAAAAAGCTACGAACAAACCAACAGGAGTTGCTAGAAGAAACTGTCAAAACATTGCTTAAAATAGACAGTTATTAGTTTTTAAAAAAATCAAGAATGAAAGTTTGCAATACACTCTAGGGATCTAGTCTTTCTCATTCGCAAAATGAAATTTCCGTCATTTTACTCAGATTGCTTTCAATTTTGGTGTATTGCGTATCGTATAAGAGACACAGTCGCACGCGATCCCATTCTTAATGATTATTTACTGACCAGATAATACATGCAGCGGCAAAACACATAAGTGGAATGACAACAAGATTTCTTTTTGAGATATATACATTATTTATTTTACATATTTTACAATCATGTTTGATGTTGGAAGTTTGTAAGTGTTAGCATGTTTTTGTGTCTGTGTGTTCGTGAGGCGTAAAAGGTACTGACCAGTGAAATGACGATGGAATTTGGTTCACAGTTCATGTTGTTGGTATCAGCCTGGCAACAGGTAGTAACAGATGGCTTAAGGTAGTTCTTAGAAGAACTAGAACCCAAGAACAGATAATTGATTTACCATTTATGAGGTACAGTGTAAGAGTTCCATATCAAGATGTTGCGTCTCGTAGTTGAGATTAATTGAATCATTTGTGTTTATCTTTCTCTTGATATGGATATACTTCCAGATATATTAACTGTAGCCGTTTTTCCCGTGGTGATATTTTCACCTAACCGCTATAGTTGAATCTGTAGTTGTCTTGTGTACAAATTAAACCTTCGATGTTCGGCGATGAGTTGTGTCTGTCGCTTGGTTTTTGCTGCGTCTTCATTATATATTCTGCTTGGTTATTTTTCTCTAGTTATAGATATCCTGTAACCGTTCTTTTCGTGGTGATATTTTCACACTAACAGTATGAGAGGAATCTGTAACATCTTGTATTAATGGTAGTCGCCTGCCTTTCGAAACTGGAACATGGTCGAGTGTGCTCTGTGTGGTCAGAGGTTAGCCCTGAGAAGGACTAGAAACCTAAGACGAATACTTGTCAGAGAAACCTTGTTTTATAAGGTTTATGTGGCTCCAAATGAACTTCAGAAATGGAAAGCTGTGATTGGCTGCTTGGAACTATGGCGCGAAAATAAGCGGAGGCAAATCGTGTCACGTGATAACCAGCGGTGCGAACGTAGTAGAGACCATGTGTCAGCCAATCGAATTAGTGTTTACAACAATGTTGAACTAGCCGAAGATGTTTGTAATCTCGAACGAGATTATTCATAATACTCTTCTTAAACAGTGAAGATAGCAATGAGAGAACGATATTGCTACACAATCAACCAATTACTTTATCTCGTAAATTAAAGAATCTGATGTTATTTGGAATTAAAGTTAGGAAATTTGGGTAATTTTATCCAATCAACAGACAGCGTGGCATTAGCAGCTAGTTACCATGACAATCGCACGCTGTATTGTGGTTCACTGTTGTTTGTGCCACTGTTGTCTATGTTGGTTTTTCACACTTAGTGTTTTTGCAAAATTTGGGTATTCTAGCCAATCAGAAGTATTTTACACATCACCCTGTTCTGTTTCCATAGTAACCAAAAATGCTGCGCATGCGCACAAAGACGAGAAGGAGATACGAGAAAGATAATCTACTATAATAATATTCTTGTGTTTTTCTCCATCACAATATATATGTGTGAGAAAGGAAGGAGTGGCGGATGAATGAGAAAAGAAAGGGGTGATAGATGAATAAGGAACGAAGGGATGATGGCAAACTGGTAGTGGGAACGTTTCAACTCTGTGTGAGTATATGTGTCAGTATGTAAAAGGAAGGTATGTGAATGTTTGTGTGTGTGTGTGAGTGCATGTGCACGGGTAATGGAAGTGGGATGGTGAACATTCAACGCTGAAAAGAAAAAAAGCAGCGTTTCAACTCTGTAAGTATATGTGTGTATGTGTATGTATGTACAAGGGAAGTAACAATGTTTTGACATGCCGATACCTACCCACCCCACCCCCGATGATGGAAGAGGTAACGAACGCGCTGTTTTCTGAAAGGCAGAAAATTCTGAAAATGATCAAACTTTGAACACCTGTAACATTTTTTCAATTTTTTTTTTTTGAATAAATGAATAACAAATTCGGATTCAGTGTCAAAACCTACACCTATATGATACATTAAAAAACTTTTTTAAAGATAATTATAAACAGTGACGAAAACCACAAAGATCCCGGGTATTTTCTCCGGTTCCAGGCACAGCAAATACAAATTCTGAAACAACTGGCGTATCACAATTTCAATTTCTTATGATGAAATTGAAATGTGTGTTATAGTAACGCAATCCACAGTTGGTAAATGTTCAAGAAGTTACTGAACTCTTATACCAGCAAGTGCGGACTCGGAGTGGGGTGCTGAGGGGCACATCCCCTCAAGGAAAGAAGTGAACCTTCTAATGTTATTACGCCCTTCCCTCCTGGAATTGTATTCCCTTCTGACCTTGTGCCCTCGCACAATTCCTGCGAACACGCCTGACCAGACTACGTCGGAGTATTAACATCTGTCTTGTAGTAGTAAATTTAGGTAAAAGACGCCGTTTGCGTAAAAGCAGGCAACCGTTTTGGTCAATGAAGTGCCGTCTTAATGCGTGGGTATACTGGGAAGTTGCCCAAAGGTCACACGGCCCTAGGGGCCCAATTCTGCTCTATGCATGTTGTTACTTGCTGTCAATAAATACAATAGCACCCAGTGCGTTGATTTACCTGAGGGCCTATAATACTGTTAAGACGGTCTTGGGTGAACGCATCACCTTTAACTCCTTCTCTCTATGTATACATCTTCCTTGCTTGCGCCAGATGTCTTATAGTTTGTCCCACTCGTGGTGAAGTTTAATATGTTGTAACAACATTCATAGCTGATTCTTCATTTCTTTTGCAGTGTACATCTGAACTTATGGACATGTTAGAAAAACTTTAGTTTTTACTCCAGTTCTATAATAGCATACACATAATTGTCCATAAGCTGTACGGATGGTCCATGAACATTTCGAAATGTTTTTTACAGATAATGGAAAAGGAAATGTATGTATTCTACATACATTCTATATAGAATACTTGTGTTTAATTGGATTGGAATTTTCACCCTCTATCTTACTTTGAGCATTAAATAATTACCTGCAACCCAGAATAAAAATTGTTATCTTGCTTCCCAAGCGAAATGACAGATGAGGTGGGCGGAAGTAGGGCTTGCAGGGACCGGCGGAAGAGTGAAGGGCGCATGCTTGGCAGGAAGCACGTGTGGTCAGCGAGGAAGCGTGGTCAGTTCCAGCATAGACGGCAAAGCGACAGGACGTGTTGAATTCGTGAGAGACCGCTGATTTCGCCGAGGTAAGGACTTTTGTATTTCTTGCTCCCGTTGCTTCTTTATCTGTTGTTCTTTTCCCCCATCACACTACAAGCTATCTCGGCTCATAAAAAAAAACGAACGATGAGTGCCCGTATTTCGAATGAGATGATCAAACTATTATGCGGTGACACAGATGTAGTCGCTTGGTTGAAGAAGGTGAAGTTGGTGGCGAAGCTCCACAGTATAAGCGACCTAGCGAGTTTTATACCGCTGTACTTGGATGGTTCGGCATTGGCGCTGTATCTAGAGATGGAAGAGAAGGACCAACTTAGCGCGGAGAAAATAGAAATCCGGTTGATGGAGGCCTTTGCGGAGGGAATGTTTGAGGCATACGCTCGCCGGGGGAAAACAAGATGGGCTGGAGAACAGGTTGACGTATTTGCCAATAAACTCAGGAAATTGGCTAAACTGGCGGGATATGAGGGAGAATCGCTGGACCAGACGGTTAAATTGGCGTTTGTGACTGGCTTTCCTGACATGTCGGTCGAGTTGCAGAAGCTTCCGAACGTTCACTCGATGGCGATGGCAGACATCGTATCTCGGGCTCGCGTGCTAGTTTCGTGCTGCAGAACGACGTCGGTAGCAGCGACTGCAACAACGAACAGTGGCCGAGTAAGGAGCAGCAGAGAGGGGTCGAAGAAAGAACGTGTGCGACCATTCAAAGGACAGTGTTTCCGATGCCATGGCCCGCACATGGTGCGAGACTGCGAGTCACCCAAGCCTGAGGTCATTTGCTACCGGTGTCGAGAAACGGGGCATATAGCCAGCGAATGTCTGCGGGGAAACGGACTGAGGGAGACTACTGTGCCGGTAGTTGTCCCTTTGGTCAATAGAGGCGCGTTTATCGGCATTACCTGTAGTCGACATTCTGGTGGAAGGAAAGATGTCGTGAGCACTTGTTGACACGGGCTGTACGACAACCCTGATGACTCCAGAAGTGGTAGAGACGTGATGTGGAGAAAGCAGTGTAAGAGCAGTCGACGGAAGAGAAGTACACTGTGAAGGCGTTACAGATGTGGTGCAGGGAATAAGGCTGACGCTGCGAGCAATTGTAGTTGGCCACTTGGTGGACGAGATTGACGTGGTGATGGGGATGGATGCAATCACCCGTTTGGAAGGTGTCACTGTTAACGAGGCCGGTGTAATGTTCGGGTTTGCGGGGAAACCGTGTATGGCGAGACCATGCACTGGTGAGAACCGTGAAGAGGAGCAAGCTGCACACGTCATTGAAGACCAGGACTTTCGGGCTGTCTTCGATGGCCAGAGGTGGACAGTGAAGTGGCACTGGAAGAGAGAACCTCCGACGTTAAAAGATAAAGTGGGCTGCTATCAGCATACTCTAAAAGGAGATGCCAGAAGTGAGTTCGAGAGGGAGGTGGAGCGGTGGATTAAGGAGGGCATATTGATCTCTTGGGAAAAAGAAGAGAGCGGAGTCCTGCCACTGATGGCGGTGATACAGCCCACAAAGCAAAAGGTCAGGCCAGTGCCTGACTTCCGAGAGTTGAATGACCACATATCATGTCATACAGGCAACGAGGCCACAGATGTCTGCGGAGACACCTTGCAAGAGTGGAGACAGATGACAGGGGCCTCCACGATCGTTGATTTGAAGTCGGCATACCTACAGGTGCATGTGGCTGAGAAACTGTGGAAGTATCAGCTTGTCAGATATAAGGGCCAGACGTACTGTCTGACCAGGTTGGGGTTCAGACTGAATTCAGCGCCAAAGATTATGGCAACAATTCTCAAGGCCATCCTGGGAAAGGTGAACAGAGTAAAAAAGGCCACCAATTCGTACATTGATGATATTCTGGTGGATGAAACCGTAATGCCAGCAATGGAGGTCATAGGCCACCTGAAGAGTTTTGGACTGATCGCCAAGCCATCAGAGGCAATGGAGGGAGGTGCTGCACTGGGCCTCAAGCTATGGAGAGACAAGGCCGGCGCGTTGGTATTCCGGTGAGGGAACGAGATCCCCGAACTGGGCGCCAGCATAAGTAGACGGGAACTGTTCTCGGTGTGTGGGAAGCTGGTGGGACACTACCCGATTGCAGGATGGCTCCGGACAGCATGTCGCTTCATCAAGAAACGAGCCGAAGGAGTGAAGTGGAATGATAGAGTGGGGGAGATGACGACCGACATGATACAGTAAGTCTTGGTCAGAGTAAGAGCAGAGGATCCAGTGAGGGACAGTTGGTATGTTCGCAAATCAAAGAGCGGGATTGTATGGTGTGACGCCAGTAGCATCGCAATAGGGGTTGTCTTAGAAGTGGGAGGTCTCATGGTAGAAGATGCAGCCTAGCTCAGGAAGACGGATGACTGCAATCATATCAATGTGGCGGAGTTGGATGCCGTGTTGAAAGGAGTGAACCTAGCCTTGAAGTGGGGGTTGCACACCATAGAAATCAGGACTGATTCGGCCACTGTACTTGGTTGGGTGACAGCAGTCATCACCAATGAGCGGAGGGTGCGAACCAAAGGGGCCGCAGAGATGCTGGTAAAGCGTCGATTGGGGATACTGCGTGAACTAACCACTGAGTTCAATCTGAAGCTGAGCGTGATCTTTGTGCCTTCCGAGAAGAACAGGGCAAACGTCCTGACCAGGGTAAAGTGAGCCTGGTTGCAGGTGCCAGATGATGCGGAGCAGGTTGTGGCTGCAGTATGCCGAGTGACTCGGAGTTGCGGAGATTGCATACCATGCATCACATGGGGGTGAACAGGACATTGTTCCTAGCCAGAAAAGTTGACTCCGATGTAACAAGACGGGGCGTGAAGAGAGTGGTTAGCAGCTGTGACAGGTGCCAGTCCATCGACCCTGCTCTGGGCGTACATGAGGCGGGAAGTATTCCAGTGGACCACGACTGGAAACGACTGGCAGTGGACATAACACACTACCGGCAGGGGACATACCTCTCAATGGTTGACTGCGGACCGGGGCGGTTGGCCATATGGAGGGAGATGAAGACGGGGACCGCAGAGGAAATTGTGAAAGTATTGAATGAGATATTCCTGGAACGAGGCCCCGTGGATGAACTGCTTCTGGATAATGGCACTGCATTTCGCTGGGAGGTGCTGAAAGAAATGCTTGATGGGTGGAAGGTCAACCGCTTATTCAGGGCGGCATACTGGCCAAGTGGAAATGGGGTGGTGGAAAGGCATCATCGTACCATCAAGACCATGGCAGAGAGGGGCCACATTTCACCAATCGAGGCTGTATTTTTGTACAATTTTTCGCCCAGATCAGGACAGGCTGAGGAGTCAGTGTCACACGGCAATATTCAGGTACGAGTGGAGGCATCCGTGTACTGCATCAATGCGACCCGGGGCAGAGGAAGAGCACGCCTTCGTACAGGTCAGGGAAGAAGTTTGGGTAAAACCCCCAAACGCACGGTGTACATCACGATGGGGAAAGGGAACAATAACCTCCATCAATTCGAAGAACAACGTCTCTGTCGATGGTATGCCACGCCACGTTTTGGATATACGGAAGATTGTCCACGCCTCAGAGGATGGAACCAGCAGCTGTGGGCAAGAAGATGAAGACAACAACAGTAGGCAAAAAGACGAAGACAACATCAGTAGACAAGATGATGAAGCCAGCAGCAACATGCCAGGAACCCAGGCCAGTCCTAGGGTTGCACTGCGACCACAGAGGGAGCGGTACCCTCCTCCCTGGTTGGCTGATTATGAAACCAGTTAAGGTGTGAATTCGGGAGCGAGGAGTGAGTGGGAAAGCCGGTTGAGTGATCTGTAGATCGGGGGGGGGGGGGGCGTGTGGTGTTGGCGGTCGGTGTTATGGGCCGTGATGATCTATGTGGTGTTAGTGGAGAGGATGACAGATGAGGTGGGCGGAAGTAGGGCTTGCAGGGGCCGGCGGAAGAGTGAAGGGCGCATGCGTGGCAGGAAGCACGTGTGGTCAGCGAGGAAGCGTGGTCAGTTCCAGCATAGACGGCAAAGCGACAGGACGTGTTGACTTCGTGAGAGACTGCTGATTTCGCCGAGGTAAGGCCTTTTGTATTTCTTGCTCCCGTTGCTTCTTTTTCTGTTGTCCTTTTCCCCCATCAAACTACACATAATATATCTAAGACTACATTACCCAACAAATGATTTATACAGCATGAAGTATATGATAAAGACATAAGATTACATACCAATGCTAACGCAACCAACCAGTGTACAGGCAACCACATCTTGACCTTGACAAAAACACGTGTTGCAGCCATCATAGGACGGGAAGCTTGTGTTGACTTGATGTATCTGTCCATTATAATTGCAGTGTTCACCTTGCATTGCTAAAAATCGAATGTAAATAAGTTGCTTTATCAAGCATATACATAGCTGCACATAAATACGCATTCATCTCATTCTCCTTTATCATACATATTCACATATATATATTCACAAGGAGGTGTAGATAACTGGATGGCACTTAATCCTGTTTTCAATGGTATATGTTATGTCTTTCGATTTAATAATTTGTGTTCATAAAAACTTCGCCAAGTATGTAACATGGAGGTGTTAACATAAATTTGACTATCACAAGAACATTATACACACACACACACACACACATACATACATAAATATACACACGCATACACACATATGTATGTGTGTATGTATGGTAGTGGTTTACCGAGCAACAAACTAAGACGTCGACGGTTCATACCCTTATACCGGTATTGCATTCTGTCCGTGGTGAAGATCATTACTCTAAAATTACTCGGTCTATCAAGCTGTAAATAGGTAAGTGTCAGGAGCACTTTAAAATTGACCAATGTAGGGAGAAGAGTAAAACAGTAATGGACAGGAAGAGACACAACAAAAGTGTCTTCTTTTATGTTGTCGCGAATCTTTACATTCTTAGTTCAAAATCCCACCGAGATACGTATTGCTTTTTATTTTTCTTTATCAATAATTTGAATAACATGATGGCAAATCACATACATATGTAGCATACCCTTAGTGAAATCCTCTCTCTCTCTCTCTCTCTCTCTCTCTCTCTCTCTCTCTCTCTCTCTCTCTCTCTCTCTCTCTCTCTCTCTCTCTGACATATATAACATAAATACGGACGTAGCAGATAACAGCTAATCTTCGGCCGCTTGGGCCCTGTTGACTCCACTACTCTGATTGGTTGGTTTTAGCGCAGTCAAAACGTGCATACATACATACATACATACATACATACATACATACATACATACTGTATATACATAATACACGATGTGTGTCAATTCGTTAGTATCACTATCATTGATAGGTTATCATATTTCTGGTTTTTTGTTTGTTTCTTTTTCTCTCTTTTTTTTTCAGTGATTGCGGGACTTGCATTATAATGGTAGCATGTGGCTTTCGTTTTTTTTTTTTTTGTTTAGATGCGGCATTCATTCTCATGTGTTGCAGCAACCAAGAACTCTTTTTGTACAGCAGCTTGATTCATGTGCTTTGTGAATTCAGATTGACTGGAAAATTCTATACCACATAGATTGCATAATGGATTAGCTGCTAAAAGTTGGTTGTCTTTTAGTATGCTTACATAGGTAACTTGTGAGATGGCCTGTTCAACGGAATCTGTGTTTATAGATGTTTTAAAAGAGAAGTTCTGAGAAAAGGAGACGAACGATCGAGGAAAAGAGAAATTCATGGCTTAGGAAATATTTTGTCTATCAGAAGAGGGGATCATTAAAGTGTATATGGGACAATTTTCTACTCGGATATGCCCGAATAGCAGTGTCGCTTTGCGTGCCAAAATGTGCAGTCAGTGACTGGGCAGCACAGAAAATAAGCACATGAGTGCACGTGAGGGCCTATACACGAATGCAAGTGCACATATCAAAATTCGCTGTAAAATAAGCTCAGGTGAGCGAGTGAATGTATTCTCAATCCATGATATCGAAGATCTTCCTGCAGGATTGCAGTGTGTGAAATGCCTTGAAGATTTTTCAGAAGTGAAATGTGTCTGGCGCTGTTGTCGTGGGTAATTACTGAGGTTAGTAAGAACGACAGTGTTGCATGCTGGAGTGATGTGCGAGGCAAGTAATTTTCTCTATTTATTACGTGACTAAAAAGGGGTCTAACAAAGGGAAATTATGTCTAAAGATGAGCGAAGGGCATGTGAACATCTAGTCGGAAAAACAGTTGAGCTGGCACAGACGTTGAAAAACAAGGCAGTAGAGGCATAATAGAGTTGCATGTGTGTATGCAAATGGGTGATCATGGCTGACCTGAACTAGCATACTTATGCTAGTGCAGTGATTAATTACAAAACAGTGTTGAATATGTCAGTGATTAAGGCAGTGCTGAATATGCCAGCCGATGCATGCGGTATTAAATGCCTTGAACGTGCAGGAGCAACAGTGTGGCATGCTGGCGCGTTGTTAGGGACAAACAACTTTCTCTATGTATACGTAACCGACCTGGGATCTTACAGAGGCGAGTTGTATCTACAAGGGCGCAGGGAGGATAAAAAATAAGCGAGAAAGCCACGGTGTTGTGCATGAATGTGACAGTGTCAAATGCAGAAGCGTGCGCAAGGCCAGGGCTGAGGAAAGGTGCATGCGTGTTTGTATGTAACAATATAAACATTTTCAAAGTGAACGGGAAAAAAGTACATGCAAAATATGAATAATAATATAGTACATTCAAAAAGATATGCACATGAATTTAGTTGTTTTAGTGAAACGAGTTGTCGCGGAATTTGTACATCGTGGAATATGTGCAACGCAGAATATGTGCATCGCGGAATATGTGAATCGTGGAATATGTGCATCGCGGAATATGTGAATCGTGGAATATGTGCATCGCGGAATATGTGTAACTCGTAAACAAATGAAAGAGTGCAGTGCAAACAGAATAAAATAAGCAAAAATGACAAACTTTGCGGCAAATAGTGTTCTTTCTTTAAAGTCTATTGCTGAAAGTGAAAAGATGTGCATGCAAAGAAAAAGAGTTGCTGAGAGTCTATATGAGTGTCTTATATACGTGCAAAAGTCCGTAGACAATGCAGGGCCTGTACGTTGGGGCGAAAAGCATGTGTGCGCCGAAGACGTTGCATGTGCGGGCTTCCCTATTTTTTTCATTTGGTTTGGGGTTCCATGGTCAGCGAATTCTTTGTGCGTCGGCAGTGTTGCATTGTTGTAAAGTATATCGTAGGTTGCATCGAAGTATAGTGCTTTCTGTTACTCGTACTGTAACAAGTGGAACACGAGTGCATCTTGATAGTGACAAAGGCTGTCATTCTTTTCCTCCGGTTTAGCGATTGTTGATATGAAGACTGTAGTTCTTCAGTTCGAAGTCAGCAAAATGCAATGGCATGTAGCATTAGAAAGAAGCAATTGTTTTTAGATGGGCTCACCAGTGTAATCGATGAATGTGACAACTGTTCATGCGAAGGCTGCAATTCTTTAACTCGGGGTCAGCAACTGTAACGGTTGGTATTCTCTGCAGTCGAGGGTCACCAGTTGTAACGGTTGTATTAAGGTATTGGTTGTCAGTATGCAAGATGGAAGAAGAACAGCGATCGAAGTTTAAGAAAATTTCTACTTACTGTTACTTTGTATATATACCATACCGCAATGGGTAGACTAGTGTAATAGTATAACACAGTTCGTAAAGCATGCAAGGTAAAAAGAGTTAATTTCGGCCTGTATATGTGTGTACACGATCCCATAGTAGTATATATAGAGAAGTATGGTAATGTTACAGAGAAAAGAAAGTTTGTTAGTGAAAATGAGAGTGGTGGGACGAAACAACTACTTCGTTGGTGAGTTAACATAGTTGTCTCTTTGTGCCTTTTCCTCTAGTGACGGCGTTTTGTTCAGCCAGTCAGCCAGACTCGGGTCTCACCAACTAACTTTTGCTTGGGAATCTTCTATAATTATCGCCAGATCGCGAGAAAAAGAGACATACCGTTATCCAAACAATGGGCATTTTGTGAGGTCTATGGTTCTGTAATTTAACCCTCCACCGCATACAAAAGGTTAGCAGGGGTGAAGTGGCAAAGACATTATTCTGCTTAGCGAAGGTTTCTTATAAATGTAACTGCTGTCAACTTAATGTTTCTCTATGGGAAAATTCCGTTGTACTGTTAAGTGAAATTTTGCGATTGAGGGTCGAATCCATGCTATACCTGCATGAAGCTACTATGTGTGTGTGTGTGTGTGTATCAAACCGTTAATCAGTTAATCATTAATTAACGAAGTTGACATTTTCGTTAACGATTTAACTTTTAAGTTAACTTTGGAAATCAATATCGGACTAATTAACTTCCGTTAATCAGTTAATTCTTTAAAAATGTAAGGGAAGTTATCGATAAACGATTTTTATTATAGAAAAAAAATCAGTTTTTGTTCTAAAACTACCTAAAAACACCTTTAAAAAATGCCAAAACTATAAAATCAGCATTTTTGGGGCCTTTTTAAGGGCTTTAAAACCCCAAAACTATATTCATTCTTTTTGTTTTGGCGTTAGAGCTTTAAAAAATGCTGATTTCATAGTTTGGGCCCTTTTTTTAGGTTTTTAAAAGCTTTTAAAGCCAGAAAAGGTTAAAAAGGAGTGCAGTGTTGAAGAGGCCCTACAGGATTGCCATGGCCAAAGCACGTGCCCTCTGGAACCAACAAGATCGCAGCACTGTGGCAGTGGACAGCATCTTCACTGAGGTGAAGAGGAAGCTGGTTGTCTCCAACACGACGAAGCGGACTCGACCTATGACTCTATGGTGGTCCTCTACACCATCCTGGAAACTAAGAGGCTTGTTCTCCACAATCATGACCTAGTTGAAGGTCAACAGCTTCAACGACTAGGATGTCAACTAAATTAAGGTGTATGCCAAGGTAATAAATTAATAATAAAATAAAGTAATATAATATTATTATAATATATATGTATTATTACAATATATACTAGCTGGACCCGTGAAAAATTCACGGAAAATATAGAAAATGTAAGCATCTGTGAACAGTGTACTGGTGCCATGAGAAATGTTTGTATATTATGACCGTCTGCCTTTATGTTCTGAGTTCAAATTCTGCCGAGATCGACTTTGCCTTTCGTCCTTTCGGGGTCGATAAATTAAGTATCAGTTGTGTACTGGGTCGATCTAATCAACTGGTCCCCCCCCACACACACACACAAAACATTCAGGCCTAGAAAAGTATATTGTGACAGTTACAGAATATAGAAAGTAATGTAACACCAATGACTATATAATCCAACCAAAATATCTGAGTTACACAAACGTAAACGGAATTACTATTTAACCTTAAAATACATCGTGCATATTCAAAGAACCTTAATGTACAAATTGAAATGCAAAAGAACGAAATGATAAATGGATTTATGAATGAAAGTTTGGTAATTTATTTCCACCACGCGACACTTATTATTGCACACATGTTTTAACTAACTTATTATGGCAAACATGATTTAACTAAACTAAACGCGCGCGCACACACACACACACACACACACACACACACACACACAATACATTCACACACAAATATATTCGTATATGTGTGTGTGTGCGTGTGTGTGTGTGTGTGTGTGTCTCGAGTTGTAGCAGTAATTTAAAGGGGCCAACCATGTCATATTCTGTGTTAGGCTGAATCTCCTCGAGAACTACGTTAATGTTATGCATGTTTGTGGAGTACTCAGCCATTTGTAAGTTAATTTTATCCTCGTGTGATAATGAAAAGTGAAATCGGCATCCAATATTTGCTGTGTGTATGTATCTATGTATGAACTTTTCTTTGAATTTATGTATCTACTGTCTCTCTCACTTTCTCTCTTTCTCTTTCACTTCCTTTGTCTCCCTCTTGTCTCCCGCTTTTGATTTTAAAATGTGTATATGTATTTATGTATCTACTTCTCTTGCGGTGTGATAAACATTTAAAAACACAAAACGAACGCTGTCACCACTCACTGTCTCTTTCACTATCTCAATTTCTCTCTTACTTTCTCTCTCTCTTACTTCCTCTTTGTCCTCCTCTCACTCGCTTTGCCACTTCTTTGAAGTAAGTGTGGCGCACACAACATGTACGTACAAAAACAAAAAGTTAGCGTATCAATACTATTGATATATTATATGTAATGTTATATTTTAGCAGCTGCAGCAATCGCTAGTGCACAAGCTATTGGTTGAACAATTTTGTAATATTCGGAGCACCTTGAAGAACTTCAGCTTCTAGACACATATTATATTATAAATCTTTCAAAACACATATTATATTATATTTTAATTATTAATATAAGACTAAAATAATATTATAGATACTAAATTATAAAATTAATATTGACATTTGATTTGACAATTAATTTTTTCCTATTTTTACTAGTCTGTTTCCTTACAAATTTGAATTTCTAAAATTTGCTAATCCTCCATTATTTCATTTCCGGGTCATGTCACCTGTGACCAAAGCGCTCGACCAGATCCAGGGGAAGGAACAAGCCTATTTTGGGACTCTGTTGCCAACAGTTACTGCGACGATCTTTAGACTCGGGCCTCGTCTACTGGAGCCCCTTGGTCGACACACTTTTGGCAGGCGTCGACAAAAGATTTAAGACCCTCCTGGAGGATCAAGAAGCCCAGGTTTCGCCACATCTGGTTGGATAAGTATGACAACACCAAGGTCGCCAAGGTAAGGAAAAGCATGGAGGGTAAGGTCGAGAAGGCCATGAGGCAGCAGTATGATGAAGTGAGCAGTAACAGTGGAAGTAGTAACAACAAAGAGGAGGAAGATGACTTCTTCAGTGGTGTCATCCAGCCAAAAGAGATCAACAGGAGCCACAAGTCACTCAAGAACAAGGCCCAGAATTTGGTCAAGACCTGGTTGAAGACCACCTCCAAGGACTTGCTGACAGATGCTGTCTTGGCTGAGCAAGTGTTGGTGGACTTGTTCATCAAGTTCAACACAGCTATCCTCACCAGTGCTGCGGTGGAGCGTTTGTTCTCTATGGGCAAGAACATTTTGACGGCCAAGAGGTCATCCCAGACTGATGAAAATTTTGACATGCAAATTTTGATGAAGGGCAGCATGCATCTCATGAACAAAATGGAGAACGAGAAGAAGAGGAAAAATTAAATTGTGTATATGTCATGTTTTTAATTTTTTTCAATTTTATTTTTTTACGGCTACTTATCAATAAACATTTTTTAGTTTAATACTAGTATTGTGTTTCATTTGAGTTTTTTTTTTACCCTTTTCTAGCTCTAAAAGCTTTTAAAAACCTACAAAAAGGGCAAAAACTATGAAACCATCCTTCTTTAGGTCTTTTAAAAGTTAAAAGTATAAAATCAGCATTTAAAAAAAAACTAAAGCAATATATATATAGTTTTGGGGTTCAAAAGCCCTCAAAAAGACAAAAATAGGCCAATTTTATAGTTTTGGCACTTTTTAAAGGTGTTTTTAGGTGGTTTTAGAGCAAAGATTGATTTCTTTGTCTTTTTTCTATAATGAAAATTAACGTTAATGGTTTATCTATAACTTCTGTTACATTAACTGATTAACGGTTATTGAAATTAACTTTTTGATAAACAGTGCCCACCTTTGGTATGTATGTATATATGCGTGCGTGCATCTTTATCTTGATGAAAAAAGAATTCCCAAACAAATAATGTATGGCAAACCGTTGGAAGGCATTTTACCACAACATAAGGCAAGAAAGCGATTCCGGGACAACTTAAAAGACAACTTAAAAGCTATGAGGTTTCAAAATAGGAACACCTAGACGCAAAGAGTCTATGACGGAGTGAGCACATTCCAACGAAATGCAAACGAATGGTTACGCAGAAACTGATGAGCACGAAAAGACAATTCCGTTGACCCTACAATTCCTCACGTAGTATGTAAAGTCTGTTACCACATATGTTACGCGCAGGCCTGGTGCGCCAGCAGAGAAGCCATGTAGAAAGACCTGTTACAAACTGCAAAGACTTTCTCTCTAGGGTCAACAGCACAAGAAAACGTGACAAATTGTTCAGGTTTACCTCGGCAAATGAGGATGCACGCAGAAAATTATCAGAACCATCCAGAACAACCAAGAAATCAGAAGAACTTGTAAGCCGCTGCAGCATTAAAGTGCTATTGGCGTTTTCACATATAATGCTGTAATACATTTTATTTAGTCAGTCATGATCATACTCGTTTAACGGGTTGACAGCCCTCATGTATGCATGTATGTATGTATGTATGTATGTATGTATGTATGTATGTATGTATGTATGTGTGTATGTATGTATGTATGCGTGTATGTGTGTATGTATGTATGTATGTATGTATGTATGTATGTGTGTATGTATGTATGTATGTATGTATGTATGTATGTATGTATGTATGTATGTATGTATGTATGTATGCATGCATGTATTATGTAAATATATATATGTAGATACACTTTTCCGTATATTTTCCGGCTCTTTGTTCTGAGTTCAAATCTTATCATCTTTGCCTTTCGTCTTCACGAAGTTGTAAAAAATAAAGTCCCAGTTAGACACTGGGGTTTATGGTATCGTCTGGACCCTTCCCTTCAAAATAACTTGTGCCTATTTAATTACTGACTCACCTAAAATAAGATTTGAAATGATTAAAAAAATACAACATTGATGGTTAAATAGAGAAATGAAATATAAGCTAAAAGAGTTTAACTTACATGGTGCCGAAAGAACGACAGTCAGAACTGTGAGGATGCCGACGAAGATAAACGATTTCATTTTTGCAGGATCGGAAAACTAACTCGTGCGTTTGAAATACCGATGTCTGTTGTAAAAATAAGAAAAGCAGGGCTACTTTTATATCTTCTGGTGTTGTTTAGAATATCTTCTGACGTCATACATTATTCTTGTATTTGCTAATTCTATTCTATGCACGCTTAATACGGACTTAGCCACACCAAAACCAAACACATTTAAAAAAAAAGAAATTTTATTTCATTTTATTTTATTTTTAATTTCTATATTTACTTGTTGCATCATTTTGTTTTGTTGATTTGCTTTATAGTTATTTTATTTTGGCTCAGCCCTTTCGTTTGCTTTTGGATGTTTATCTCGTGTCAATTATCTCAAGGAGTTAGAGGAAGAATTTTGGGAGAAGTAATAGAAAGCATAAAAAGGTAGGTGATTGGTTAATAGGTTGGTAAAGAGGCGAGAAATTTAACAAAAAAGAAATGGGCTTAATCAACTAAAATAGAATTGGAAATGCATTCAGAAAATTGCCAACCATTTCCTATTTAATGTGTGTGTGTGTGGGTGGGTGGGTGTGTTGTGTGTGTGTGTGTGTGTGTATGTGTATGTGCGTACGTGTGTGTGTGTGTGTGTATGTGTATGTGCGTGCGTGTGTGTGTGTGTGTGTGTATGTGTATGTGCGTACGTGTGTGTGTGTGTGTGTATGTGTATGTGCGTGCGTGTGTGTGTGTGTGTGTGTGTGTGTGTAAATATATACCAATACACATAAACATATCGAAGTATCTACAGTGATACTGCTCAAGTAAGTAAGGACAGTGTATAACTTACGAATGGTGGATCCAAAGGGATGTAATACCCTTTGTAGTGACGCTATCCAACAGTGCGCGCGCGCGCAACGTCATCTTCAGTTCGCGTGTGCGGGGTTGGAGCCTTCTGGAAAGGCAGAGGGTAAGTGCCCTCTCGCGCATGCGCGAAGACCGGAAGAAGGAAATGATGATGTGGCATTTTAGCTGACAGGAGGCGAAGGAGCGTGAACCTTAACCAAAAAGCGTCCAGAGACACGTAGCAGTCAGAGAAGGCTTTCGATACCAAAAGGTTGCAGACCGTATTTTCTTCGCTCTCTAAGGACGCCATATTTGACCAGCTCTGTTTGCTGCTGAACTTGTAAGATTCTTACAAGCGTTAAAGTTCAGCTTTGCCACATCCAGAAACAAGTGGAACCAAATATACCACCTTATTTCTTACTGTTATAAGAAAAATAAAGAGTATATATTTTTACTGTTGCGTTTGTGTTCTTTGACTGGTAGAATCTGGAAATTAAAGGAACGGAAATTGTGAATGCACCCGAGTTGCACCCCAAAAGTGCAAGAAGCTACTAATTCCCGTTACACCTTCGTCAACTGGATTATTGTCTGCCCCAAATCACACTGCGTCCTTTGCTCAAGTTGATTTCTCTGATACAGACGTTCAACCTGGCTATTCATTGCACATTATACCACATTTCAATGAAAAGAAGCTATTGTCAATCCCAAAGTGTTTCCAGTCTGTCAAGCAACGAACAGCCCAGACATTTTTATATGGAGGACTGGAAACAAAGTATACTGAAACGAGTCTTTTGTTTACAAAGATCGTGCAACATGCCAAGGCATATCAGAAATCTCGGACATGCTTTTTGTAGTGACTGCACCTACCATATCTCGGTTGTAAGTGAAGACAGAATGTCATCAGTCTCTGCATCTGCTTTTCACTTCCTGGCTGCTTTTACATCTGGTCTAATTACACCTGATTTCAATGTCCTTCGACTCTCTCAGCATCATCGCCGTTCATACCTTCCCTACTTTATAAATCTCAACTATTGACGCCAGTGGTAACTGCAATGAGCCTCTTTTTACGACAGAGAGATGAACTGTTCAATATCCGAGGTAGGCCTAGCCACTTTCTAATGAACACATACTTTTGTTCAATGATTTGAACTCGTGACAGTTCCACCTCGTATACAAAAGTGGCTACGAAAGGCGCGGATACAAGCCGAACTGTAAGCACCATATTTTATATTTACCTTCTAGCTTTAAATTATCAATTGCTGTTAATCTATCCTCGGCTTGTTTCATAATTAGCATCCCACGACTCCTGTCTGACAATGCGTATACATGCCCCAAGCTCTTGATAGTTTCTTCCTTGACTGCTTTCTTCAAATGTTTTAAACTTAACTTCTTTTTGCACTCCATTAATAAATGTCAGAGTACGTGACTTTTTTTTTTTTTGCTCTGAATCGCATCCTTGACCCTTTCACAAGTTCGTCTAGCTTCAAGAGAGCACTCTGCATAATTTGCTTGTCTGTCGATAGAAGTGTCACAGCATCCACGGAGGCCTTCTTAGGTGATTGTAATTGGGCCATTTGTTCCGAAAAGTCTACTGCTTTCAAAATCATCTCCATGACTAAGATAAACCACGTAACAGATATTGTGCAGCCAGTAGTTATGCCAATCTCTAATCGGTGCCAATTTCCAGCTGTAAACCTCATCTCGAAACTGTCATAATATATCCTCATTAATCTTGTTATTTTCTCTGGAATGTGGAAGTGGGTCCATGGCTCTCATCAGTAATTCGTGTGGTACTGAGCCATATGCATTATCTAGAACATGCCATACCACGTTCAGACTTCTCTTGTTCTGTTTGGCATCCTGGATCGCTTTCCAAATCGAAAAACAATGCTCAACGCATCCAGGGATCCCAGGGATTCTGGCCTTTTGAACAGATTCATCAACACCTCCATTACTCTGTAGATGTGCCACTGTTCTCCTTGAGAGAATTCCCATAAAGATCTTGCCTTCTACATTCAATAAAAATATCGGCCTAAACTGTTTTATATTCTCTGCATTGGCCTCCCTCGGCGAGCATATGCCTTCTGCGTTACACAAATCCTCTACCAGAGTCTCTTCATGCCACAGCTGTCAGCGCAGGACAAAGAGCTTCTTTCGTAGATGATTGCAATATTCATACACTTTATACAAGACGCCATCACCTCTTGGAGCACTCTTTGCTCTAGCTTTTTTCTAGAAATCATTCACCTCTTTCTTCCTGATGTCCCCAATTTGAAATTCGATATCAGGTTCCAGCCCATTTATAGATGGCTGTGGCTGGTTACGGTTTAGATCGCTTCGATGTGAACATCCAATTCTTCTTTTGTGCATGATAAAGTGCCACTCTTCGATTCAGTGAACAGCTTCTTAGTAACCCCGTAAAAGGTTCTTCAGAAACTGTTCACAAGTCCTTTTGCTTTCCTTTCTTCGATCATATCGGCGGATATGCCGTTGGATATTATGACATTTCCTATTTAAATCTTCATACACCTCCGCGAGGCCAAGATTTGCATCTTCCACAGCACATTTCCATTGATTTCTTAGACTGATTTTTTCCCTCCTCAACTGTTTCATTTTCTTGATTCTCTTGTTTGGTCCACACTTTCCTTTCGCTAATCGGATACCATATTTCAATCCAAATAATTCCTTTTCTGTATCGTATATTGAGCTTGTTAACTTTCCCAGTTTATCCACTGTATAACCTGTCATTTTATAAAGAGCTTGATATACCCTGTTCTCAAATCCTTTATATCTTCTTTTCTCATTAGCAGCAGACCACAGAATTTTCGGTTTCCTCCGAGTACTATCTGATGCACCAGTCTCATAACCTGCAGTTTCCTGTCAAGAAGAGTTCTTTGCTGTAGCATTTATCGATCTGCTGTGGTTTGAGTCTGGATGATTTGCCACGTGTTTTACGTTCAAATTATCCACACTGCTCTGTCCTCTCCTTACAAATCTAGTGAATTTTCAAGCTTCTCTCGGTTGCACTTCGCTGTTTGAAGGCATAGCTGTATTCATGCCCAAAGTCATTTCAGTGTTAATTGGGTTTGATTGATTTTCGACTCTCTTCTCTCGGTCAATCATGGCGCTGTCATTCTCATTGGTAGTTGTTACAACATATTACAGAGGCGAGGAGTGTAAGTCTGCAGCCTCCACTAGTCTTTCCCATTGTCAGCTAGTCTTTCTGAGCAGTCCCCTTGACTTTCCAAGATGCCTAACAGTCTTTTCATGATGTCAGAAGACCTACCACAAGGTCTAAGATGTTTTGCAAACAACTTATACATGCAAGTGCTACTAGTCTAAACCTCTGCATACCGGAAGCCAACAAGTGTATGGGGTCATCAAGAGAGAATGCATGCCGTTTCAGAGCCTACTTCTCGATGGCATTATTGAGCACTGGCCCCACCTCACTGACATGGGACCCCACTTCCTAGATCAACTGGTTATCAGATATAGCTCAATATTCTTCTAGCCATCGTTTATCGTCTGTTTTAAATCAAATCAAGATATAATTAATAATACTTATGTGGAGAAGGAAGAAAATATTAGCTCAGTGAATAATATTGATTTGATCTCACC
The DNA here is from genome assembly GCF_006345805.1 of Octopus sinensis. Classification (NCBI taxonomy): domain Eukaryota; kingdom Metazoa; phylum Mollusca; class Cephalopoda; order Octopoda; family Octopodidae; genus Octopus; species Octopus sinensis. Next base: position 81,712,427 of record NC_042997.1, on the reverse strand, counting down.
TTGGTACATCTCTTATGTTCTTATGATAATTTTTGATTTCTACTCATTACTTGTACATTAGTGTACATTAATATAGTAATTCTGTTATCACTTATCTGGCAAATTTGGAGATTCCATTACATCACTGAAGAGGATTAATAAGGCTGAAACATCTCTACAGTTGTCATCCATACATTAGTCATTGAATTAATGTTTTCTTTACCACGTGTACAATCAATTAATTTTATTTTTTGCCTCACTACATTAAGTATGATGGTAGGAACTTGATTGTTGATTTTTATGTGGATGGTATCCCTAAGAAATGCAGTTGTATCTAAATTTCTTGGCCTTATCTCTGCTCCATCTTTCCTCAACCAGCCATCAGTTAAGTATGCTTTTCTACTCAGTATGCATTTTATATTATAATTCATGAAAAAGAATAACAATGAAATATGCGTTTCAATATTCTTAAAGTAGAAATAATTACATTCTGTGGGTTGAATTGTTCTACAAATTCAGCTTTTTGTGTGAATTCTTGGAATAAGTGCTGTTACAGAATTAGTTGCAGAAAAGGTGCCAATCAACAAAGAATAGAAATACAACTTAAATTCATGTTTTACCCTACTTCGAATATCTATTATAAAAAATTAATAGATTTCATATTTCATAATCTTCAGATTTCTCATAGATTATTTTTTAATGAAGCTCTCTGAATTTTGTAATCATTTATAGTGGGTTTGTTTTCCCCCATTTCTATTTTGTGTTTTTCTTCTTTTCTTTTCTTTTTTTAATTTTCCAGGCAAGTTCTGATATCTCAACAAAGCCATCGAATCAAGTGCCTACAAAATATGCTAAATCACCAAAGGTCAACCATAAATATAAAACTGAAGGTATATCCATTAAGCGAAGTGTCAACAATGGAAAAAAGTCAGCTGTTAAGTGACACACTGATACACACTGTTTACTTATCCAATACTTAATATATTCTTATATCACTGTATTTTATATCAATACCATGGGTTTTAAACTGACAAATACCAGGCCCACTGAAATATTAGTGAATAATTTTTGGGTTCCCCTCTTTATTTATGGGTACACAAAATAGAGTAATTATCCACAAATTTTTGTTTGTTTTTTTGCCATGGTGTTGGAAAAATTTTAAGTTTTAAACCATCTCAATTTTGTTTGTGTCCTTTATAATTCTTAAAGTGTCTCCACTCTCATTAGGGGAAGCACTGTACTAAAAACTGTTATAAAGTAACAATTTCTTACATTGCTATGAGATCTCAAGAGGAGGAGGAGTGAAATTGATGCTTCTGTATTTTGCAAAGGCAATGAGTGATTTCTATTAGTGAAGTAGAAATATTGTGTAAGTTATTGAAGTAGTTTTCAAGTGAGGTCACAGTCCTTATTAGAAGGTTAATATACTTAATCAGTAAAATTTTAGTATTTGCTAGCAAATGTTATTGAGGGAAAAAAATAAATTCTTATAACTTCTGGTTAAAAATCTGTCTTCTCACTTTGAATGTTTATTTGACCTACAGGTTTGGAATATGATCTTGTTTTATATTATAGTTATGTTTAAAATACCAGTGATTTCTTGCATTAAGTGCAATAAACATCTCGGTTTAGTATGAAAAAGAAAAGCACATTTTTTTTCCTTTCAAGAATTATTGATCTTACAAATTCCTGAAAGATCAATACAGCCAGTGCTTAGATCCATAAAATATATTGTGAATGCCTAAGGTGTCAATCACAAAATAGAAGTACATTCTATTTCTTTCTGCTATATATGCTCCTGTAAATATTTGTCTTGATATTTTGAAGGAATGATATTTAGTATTGGTTTCCTAATGTGAGATAAATCTCTTCTTGGACACAATACTGGCCCATCTCAAATAGCATTCATAGTTGCACTGATGCTTGTTTTTAAAAACTAGGTAAATTTAAGCTTACCATTTTAAAACTCATGGACCTATGCTACAGTTATTGTCAAATTCACTTTTGTAGTACTCTTAAGAAAGCATAAACACCATATTTTCTTATCCTGTAAATATGAAACCTGTTGGCTATATAAGTTTTTAATCTCTCTTAAAGTAACATTAAACAAATATGAAACAAAAAGAAAAACAACAAAGCAATATATGCTGATATAATCAAATTTAATTATCTAATGAATTAAAACAAATTTGTCATTGTTTAATTATAATGTAGTTATTCAAGCTGTTTGTTTCTTTTGCAAATTAATGTGCAAGCACTTTATCATTTCATTTTTCTCAATTTCCATTTGTTGATGGGAAGAAATTGGCAGGCTGAAAGACAAAAATAACAGATTTAGTTTAAATACATAGAATTGCTATAGTTAAAAAGGAAAAGTAACAAATTAGTGGAAGAGCATCATTAAAGAAGTCAAATTTTTGGATTCTATGGAAACAAGTGATGAAGTGACAACAAAGAGAAAAATATATTCCCCCAGGTTTTGGCATCGAAAGCCTGCTACGAGATTTTTTTAGGTGCAGGCACGGCTGTGTGGGAAGAAGCTTGCTTCCCAAACACATGGTTCTGGGTTCAGTCCCACTGTGTGGCACCTTAGGCAGGTGTCTTCTACTTAAGTTTCAGACCAATCAAAGCCTTGTGAATGGATTTGATAGAGGGGAAACTGAAAGAATATTTATCAGAGCTGTTTGATAAACTCTAGAGAGAAGAGAAATTTAGACAAAACACCAAGATGAAAATTAATAATAATTCAATTTGGACAAGTGTATTAGCTTAGTTTCTCCTGTTCCCAAACAGTAGATGAATATCTGAAAATTGTAAAACTTTAGCACTATTCCACAGAGAACCACTGTAACCAGAGTTGATCTTTTTTATTAAAACAAAAGTCAAGGCTCTTTGTAAATTTTCAACTTTTTTGTCCTGATCGGGGTGACATGTTGTACCAGAACACCGCTTTCAGCGACGAGACGTGTCCCCTCTGTGTCATGGCTTGATCGTTCGATGATATCTCTCCACAAACCCATTTCCACTTGGCATGTATGCTGCTCTAAAAAAGCAGTGCACTTTCCACCTGCCAAGCATCACCTTCAGTGCCTCCGAACAAAATGCTGTGCTGTTGTCCATCAGCAATTCGTCCAGCGGGCCCTGCTCCAAGAATACCCCGTGCCACATAGACCAATATTCAAATATGAATGGCGGTATCTGAGTAAACCATCGAGATGCCCTGTAGAAGAGAGAGGGCCTGGCATTGTGGAGGTGGGAGATGAAGTCTGGGTCAAACCAGGCACACTGCACAACTCAGTGGAACAGAAGAATAGTGACGGCTGTCAATTCCAAAAACAACATTTCTGTGGATGGGATTCTGCATCATGTTTTGGATGTTCATAGGATTGTCGCTTCGTCGGATGATGATTGTGGAAAAGAGAAAGAAAATGAGGTTTCCAGTTTAAGAAGATCACAACGTACAAGGCGCCCACCCGAGTGGCCGATCAATAGGGAGTGTGTATCGCAGAAATGTCATAATGTAAAAAGGAGAAACAAGCCTACGGAAAAGACCACGGTAACCTTGGGCAATAATGTCATGCAAAAAACACATTACAGTAAGTGACTCTCTTTTTTCCTTTTTTTTTTGGTTCATAGGATTATGTTCAAGCTGGCTCCGTCATTCACACGTGCCGTCCTTGCTACATTCACCCATCTTTTTTTTTAAACATTCACTAGACAAAACTTCCCACTCTACTCTCACCTTCTTCTTCAAGTGATACTTGAAGAAGTTGATGAGAGATTGACCAGAGAGGAAAATGTTTGTCTCTAGACCTTTCAGATGCAAAGGTAAGATAGAGAAATACAAGAACATACATTTCTTTGTGTATATGTACGCTACTTACCACGCAGGCTTTATAAGTACATACCACCGTTTCTGGTGCTTGGCAATAGCACGTATTACAATTATCATCAGAAGGGAATGAAGTATTAACATTGTACACCTGATCGTTGTAGTGGCAAATTTCTGAAAAAGAAAGAAAATTGATTTTTTTGCCTTTTTTGTTATTATTCTGGCATGAAGTTTAGATGGTAAACTCTTCACGGGTCTGGTTCAAAACTAAACTACTGTTCTCATTCACAAAATACGCCAAAAAACTTATTGGGAAGTCAAAGAGGATAATTGCCAATCAAGAGATTCTTTATTTACATATGATTCGATATTCGTCAAACCTCTCTAAATATGTATCGTTGTCAGTAGATGCTTACGAAGTTTCTACTTTAAAGTTACTAGATATCTAAATATTGAGACGACACCCTTTATGTTGTCAGTTTTGGCGTCGACTGGTTCGTCCTTTCGAAGCTAGTAAAATAAGGGCAAGAGATCGAGATCCTGATCCAGTTGGGTAATTTAATGAAAATTTTTCATTACGCATACGTAAAACAATGCACGATATCTGCGGCTATTTTCTCCGGACCCAGGCGCAACAAATACAAATTCTGATACAATTGGAGTATCACAATTTCAATTTCTTATGAAGAAATTGAAATGTGTGTTATAGTAACGCAATCCATGGTTGGTAAATGTTCAAGAAGCTATTGAACTCTTATACCAGACTCCGTAAGATTATTAGCATCTGTATCATAGTAGTAAATTTAGGTAAAGGACGTTGTTTGCGTAAAAGCAAGCAACCGTTTTGGTGAGCGTAGTGCCGTCTTAAGGTGTGAATATACTGGACAGTTGCCCAAGGGCAACATGGGCCGAGGGGCCTAATTCTGTTCTATGTATGTTATTTGCTATCGGCGGAATTATGATGTAAGTATGTGCTAAAACCTCTAATAACTTCTTTTATTTTTACGAATTTTTACAAATTTTTTTCGATTCTGTCTTCTGCATAATGGAATTGATACGTTTATGCAGGATGTATATAAACTAACTCTATAAAATGTGTGTATGTGTATATTTATATATGTTTCTGTATGCATTTATACATGTATATATATATATATATATATATATATATATATATATATAAGTTTCAGAAGATAGTAGAATAATGGAATAAAAGTCAGTCATAATAAGGGATCTCCCAAAAATCTATTTCCTTAATTTTTAACTACCGTTTCTGGCACACATATTTACGCAATTTTGATTTTGAAGTACTTAAAAAAATTAGTTGGAAATTATAAAGAGAAACGAATGGTAGATTCAGATTGTCCATATTTTAAAGACACGAATGGCAAAAAAGAAAAAAATTGGAGGTTGGGGAGGATTTTAAAAAAAGAACTTTTTTTTTTGCATAATCGTATCAATTCATTATTCATAAGACATAATCGAAAAAAATTTGGAAAAATTCGTAAAACTAGAAAAAGTTATGAGGAGTTTTAGCACGTGCTTACATAATTCCATCTTGTTATCAATAAACACAATAGTGCCCAGTGCATCGATTTGCCCAGGGGCCTGTAATACTATTATGTCAATCTTGGGTGAACTCATCACCTTTAACTCTCTCTCCCTCTATGTATACATCTTCCCTGTTAACGCCAGGTCTTGCTCTTGTTTGTCCCACTCGTGGTGAAGATTGATATGCTGTAACAGCATTCATAGCTGATTATTTTATTACATAATGTATCTAGGACTACATTACCCAACAAATGATTTATACAGCATGAAGTATATGATAAAGACATAAGATTACATACCAATGCTAACACAGCCAATCAGTGTACAGGCAACCACATCTTGACCTTGACAAAAACACGTGTTGCAGCCATCAGAGGACGGGAAGCTTGTGTTGACTTGATGTATCTGTCCATTATAATTGCAGTGTTCACCTTGCGTTGCTAAAAATTGAACGCAAATAAGTTGTTTTATCAAGTTTTTACGGCATATAAACCACTGCACATAAACACGCATTCGCCTCATTCTCCTTCATCATCAGTGGCGGCTCGTAGATAAAATTAGTAGGGGTGCAGCAACAGAAAATTTTTAGCCGTTGTTTTAATATTGTGTAAAAGGAAACAAACATATAAAAAGAAAATTTATTCATAAACTTGATCGGTTCGCGTTTTAGCCACTGCCGAGTAGTGTGTTTAATTGTTCACTGAACAGCGCCGTTAATTCCCCCTTGTTTTTCAAAAATCCCTCCTACATCAAAATATGAGGGTGGGGAAATCTGCCCTATTTTTAAAATCCTGGCAGCAACAGGATAATAATCTAATTCTACACCTTATCACATTCAAGAATATAAACACGTTTTTAAGCAGAACACAAGTGGAGTCAACAAAAAACACTACCTTTCACCAGTATACCAGAGTCAGCACTGTGTGAATGACAGTGCTCTCTCTCCCTAAAGTGCAGCCTCCTATCTCGGACATGTGAGCATGCAAATAGCAGCCAGACACCGCGTCACTGGAACTGTGAAGCGTACAGTTCTATATAAGGATTTTTGTAATTTTTTCATAAACTAAGGGATGGCTACTGACATTAAGCTTAAGGATTATATAATGTACAAGTATAAACAAAGAATCAAAGCAAAAGGACTCGTTATATTGAATATCGAGTGGAAATAGAGGGTGTTGCAGTTCCATAGTATGTATACACAAACCGTCAATGTTTATCATATATATACACATTTCCGGGCCCATCGCCAAGGAGGTGTAGGTAACTGGATGGTACTTAATGCTATTTTTAATGGTATATATGTTATGTCCTCCGATTAAATAATTTGTGCTCATAACAACTTCGCCAAGTATGCAACATGGAGGTGTTAACATACATTTAACTATCACGAGAAGTAACGTTGTACACATACACACACAAACACACGCACGCGCACACACACACACTCACACGAACACATGTACGTGTGCATGTGTGTGTGTGTGTATGTATGTATGTATGTATGTATGTATGTATGTATGTATGTATGTATGTATGCATGTATGTATGTATGTAGGAATATTCGTTTAAATTATGCAAAGTTTCTTGTACGTTTTAATATTTTACGTATATGTCTAGACGCAGGCGTGGCTGTGTAGTTAGAAGCTTGCTTCTCAACCACATGGTTCCGGGTACAGTCCCACTGCGTCACACCTTGGGCAAGTGTCTTCTGCTATAGCCTCGGGCCGACCAAAGCCTTGTGAGTAGATTTTGTAGATGGAAATTGAAAGAAGCCCTTCGTATGAATATATATATATATATGTGTGTGTGTGTGTGTGTGTGCGTGTTTGTGTTTGCTCCCCCGCCATCACTTGACAACAGATGCTTTGGTATTGGTCCCAACTGCCACCAGGCAATTGTTTTACCTTCACTGGAAGCGAAGATAATTTCAATAAATCAAGAATTTATGTAGCATATTTGTTGTATGAATATATGCCACCAGCCACTCTGCATTATTTCTCTTAGTTCATGTGTTTATTAAATTGTGTGCGCGTGTGTATGTGTGGGAATTTCATCAAAAAGGGAGTTCAACAAAAGGCATTTTGTTTCTTCAGAAGACACCCCAAGGATTTATTAACAAGAGAAGTTGTTGGTGGATGTAGTTCATCACAACATGCGGCCGTAATGGAAGCAATCGAGCCGCTCTCATTAAGGTAAAAAATATCTTACATCTAAGATCCTAATGCAGAGCTCAAAGGTGGGGGTCATTATAAGGAATCTCCGAGCACCTAGTAACAGCTGTTGGACTTACAACACCATTCTTCCTCCGCTTTGATTTTCTCTGTCGCTTGTAGTCTAAGTTAGATCTATTAATATAAATGTCTTTATAATTATACTTAAATATTCATCGTCTGAAAGTGTCCTCTTTTTGCTTTCTCTCATTTTGCATATATACATATATACATATTTGTATGTCATGCCGAAATTATTATATTTGATATATTTAATTTGCTTATCCGCATACTTGCCTCTATACACATATGTATGTATGTATGTATGTATGTATGTATGTATGTATGTATGTATGTATGTATGTATGTATGTATGTATGTATGTATGTATGTATGTATGCAAATGTGCGTTTGTACGTCTTGATTTTGATGACAACAGAATTATCAAACAAATGTTGTGTGACGAACTGTCGGAAGACATTTGACCACAATATAAGCCAAGAAAGCAAGGACTTGGATTCTTGGAGATTTTAAAACAGGTGTGAGAAGACATATCACGTGACAGGAAAACCTGGAAGCAAAGCGTCTTATACAGAGTGAGCACGTTCCAACGAAATGCAAACGAGTGGTTACGCAGAAAGTGATCAGCACGAAAAGACAATTCCGTTGACCCTGCAGTTCCTCACATAGTCTGTGAAGTCTCTTACCACATATGTCTCGTGCAGGCCAGGTGAGTCACCAGAGAAGCCACACAGAAAGACCTGTTATAAACAACAACGACTTCCTGATGATGCTCACATTTCATGTATTGTTTGCAAGAAAACGTATATAAATCGCTCGGATTTATCTAGACACATTAGAATGCATAAAGAAAATCATTTTGAATTATCCAAAACGTCTAAGAAGTCGGAAGAACTCGTATGAATGTTGACTTGAAATAAGTTCTGTAAACAACTACGGGATTCAAGAGCCATTGACGTTCTCACAAAATGTGATGCTATAATACATCTTATATAGTCAACCATGGTCATGCTCTTTTAACGAGTCATCGGCCATCATGTATGTTTGTATGTATGTGTGTGTATGTATGTATGTATGTATGTATGTATGTATGTATGTATGTATGTATGTGTGTATGTGTGTATGTATGTATGTATGTATGTATGTATGTATGTATGTATGCATGTATGCATGCATGTATTATGTAAATATATATATGTAGATACACTTTTCCGTATATTTTCCGGCTCTTTGTTCTGAGTTCAAATCTTATCATCTTTGCCTTTCGTCTTCACGAAGTTGTAAAAAATAAAGTCCCAGTTAGACACTGGGGTTTATGGTATCGTCTGGACTCTTCCCTTCAAAATAACTTGTGCCTATTTAATTACTGACTCACCTAAAATAAGATTTGAAATGATTCAAAAAATACAACATTGATGGTTAAATAGAGAAATGAAATATAAGCTAAAAGAGTTTAACTTACATGGTGCCGAAAGAACGGCAGTCAGAACTGTGAGGATGCCGACGAAGATAAACGATTTCATTTTTGCAGGATCGGAAAACTAACTCGTGCGTTTGAAATACCGATGTCTGTTGTAAAAATAAGAAAAGCAGGGCTACTTTTATATCTTCTGGTATTGTTTAGAATATCTTCTAGGGTCACATGTTATTTTTGTATTTGTTAGTTTTATTCGATACATGTTTAATACTAACTTAGCCACACCAAAACCAAACACGTTTTTAAAAAATACTTTATTTTGAATTTTTATACTTACTTGTATCATTTTATTTTGTTTATGGTTGCTTTATTTTGACTCAGCTCCTTTCGTTTGCTTTTGGATGTTTATCTCGTGGCAATTATCTCGAGAAGTTAGAGGAAGAATTTTGAGGGAAGTAACAGAAAGTATAGAAAAGTAGATGATTGGTTAATAAGTTGACAAAGAGAGAGGCAAGTAATTTATCAAAGAAAAAGGTGGGGGTTTAATCAACTAAACTAGAAATTGGAAATGCATTCAGTAAATAGGCCAACGTTTACTATTTAATATACCATAGGAATTTTTTAGTGAGGACTCTAGGTGATATATATGTATGTATATATATATACACACATATATACGTGTATATACTTACATGTATATGTGTATGTATGTATATATGTATATATATATATATATATATATATATATATATATTATATATATATATATATATAATATATATATATATAGAGAGAGAGAGAGAGAGAGAGAGAGAGAGATGACGACAATTGTGACGGTGTCATGTTGTTAATGTTTGTCCTTGCAAATGTACACAAAAGCTAAATGCATCAGATAGGGTGTCATCAATTAAGGTAGAGATAATTTTGCTTCTTTAAAATTGCTTGAATTAGTTCTTACACCCACGCCGTCAATTTACGACAACAACGGCCACCACCACCATCGCCACCACCGCTATCACCATTGCCAACAACCACAGTAACAGGCCAAAGGAGAAATGTCCATGCGATCGCTCAGCTTGCTAGAAATAGCAACTAAATCCCCAACTCAAGTCCTTTGTATGACACCAAGTCCTCGATGGCCCTTTCCACTTATTTATTGCCCTAATCAATAGGGACATAGTTAAAAACTAAAGATTTGGGGCTTCAAAGTGATGTTTTAGCTTTTGTTAACTGAATTGTTGCCTGTCGCTGATCATCTCATATTTCTAATACGGCAAGATGTCTGCCATATTAAAAATAGAAGACATGGGATAATACAATCCAAAGTACATTGTGCCTGGGAAAATAAGAGACGGTGATTGCTGGAATACTTTCTGTTAAGGCTGGCCTTGAGCTAAACATCAAGAAGAAAAGTCATTTGGCCTGCTAGCAATCTACCATTAATGCTACCCTATTGTCTTAACAAAGTGGGGATCACGTTGGTTGGCGTGTCTCTAGATACATTATACCTGAAGAAAAAGACAGGTTGGTCACAACTTGCACTTTTACCATAGCTTTGCTCGTTCAATCTGAGTTGGCACTGGGTAACACGATACACCAAACTGGGTAACACCAAATCGTCGATGACCTATTCCACTTATTTGTTATTAGATATCAGGAAGAAATCGAAGTATCTACAGTAATACTGCTCAAGTAAGTAAGGACAGTTTATAATTTACGAATGGCAGGTCCAAAGGGATGTAACACCCTCTGTCAACTGGATCATTGTCTGCCTGAGATCACACATACGTCCTTTGCTCAAGTTTACTTCTCTGATACAGACGTTCAACCTTGCTGTTGATTGTACATTATTCTATGTTTCAATGGAAAGAAGCTGTTGCTACTTAACATGCATCATCTCACTTAACAACTGAGAAATGCAACATCTTTTTTTTATCGTTGATTCATTTCTACGAAAAATTACTATACTATTCTAAATGGAACATGGTAAAATAGTTGTGTACATTGTAACATTGTTTTATGTAAACACTAGCTTAAAAGCCGCACTTTTAAGCCGATTTTAAAGCTAGCTCCTGAAGAGGGTTAATTGGGCCTTCGGCCTAAATCTGAAGAGAGCAATAATAATAAAACATTTATTGGTACAGTTCTATAACAACATCGAAAAATACCTTAGGAATGAGAACCCAGATTCGAAATTTCCCCAAGACACAAGATGAGGACAAATATCCGTCAAATGCAAACATTTATTGGTATCCTACCATTTCAGATTTTTATCACAGAGTTTCACATTTGGATAATTTTGTATCATTGTGACATTTGGAGATCCCTGTAAAGCAGCAGGACGAACAACATTCATGGTTTTACCATTTGGTGTTAGTACGAACAGATTGTTGCCATTTCCAACTCTGGAACAACCAGCATAAAGCTGACCATGGGAAAAGCACTGCTGCATGAGGTGAAGTCCAACAAGTTTGAGTGATTATCCTTGACTCTTGTTAATTGTATTATTGTAGGTAACGGAGATAACTGTCACAAAGTTTTGGTATTAAATTCAAAATGTTTCGGCCAGCCTTCTAATACAGAATATCACGTTTCTAAGTATATCTAAGGGAGGTAACTCTTGTAAACCGTTTGCAACCTCCTGCGATCGCCTTACCTGCTAGAAATAGCAGCCCAAATGCTCTTACATCAGATCACAATGCTAGATGTTCAAGAACCAAATGAAGGTCAGATTTTCAATCCTAGGATCATTCTATGTAGAACAAACGTAGAGGGAGATACAGGAGAGACGATCAGGGGTTCGAGCAAATTAGCTAACTGGATTAGAATTATGATCCATTGCAATTTGTTCTTTTGTTTCCAATATGAGAGAAAGACTGGGACATGACGCGTATGGATGTGGAAATAACAAAATTATTATCAGCGTTGCATACAAAATGATTTTGAGATATTTTGATTGGGAGAAAGACTGTTAAAAACTACAATACTTGATCATCACCCAGTCTACTGTAGTCATCAAGGGCCATTGACATCTTGCCTTTCTAAGATTTGGAACTGAGAGTATGCAACAGATGTAACTAATTATCTGCTGAGTTGACTAGAACAACGTGAAGTTAAGACCATGAGTCCAACACTGACCAGCAAACTACGACTGACTATCACGTCTAAAAGAAATTGCCGTTTTCATTCGAGAACATGGAAACACTTCAGTAGAAAAGTTTGAGAGCCATGAATTTACTTTGGCTGCTTGTCAGACGTATCTAATAATCATTTGAATGAACTGAACCTCTCAAAGTAGGGATTCGAAGTAAACGGGTTGCAATATGATAAGGTTGAAATATTTAAGAAAAAGATTTCACTTTGAAAGAACCGATCTAGCACACTTAAAATTTCTCTTTATTTTTCCTGGTTGTAGAAAAGGTTGGAGAATAATCGATCCATCGTTGAAAGAAGATATTGTCAGAGCTTCTGAAATCTGTCAATAAGTAGAAGTATATGTTGAAGGAAACTGTTGACGCCTGAATTCAGCAACACTTTCTCATTGGTCATGGATGGAATTGAAAACCTTAAAGCAGAGTTGCCAAGAACTACAAAATAACAAAGACAAGAAATTTTTTCTCTGATCTCTTTCCTCAATTGACTTCTGATTAAAACTTCTAGCTTCATACCTTCAACTTGCAAAGTTAGCGCTTCAATAATTCTATTTCCCCACAACATACAAAAAATAAGAGCACGTACACGTCTTGTTCATGGGATAAGATTGGCACTAACAAATTCTAAACCAAACATCGAAAAACTGGTGAAAATAACAAGTCACTCATTTTGTTGGTCTCCATTTCGTGTACAGCATATTTGTTGTTAACCATGTGAATATTTTCATCTAGTCTGTTGCTAAATGATTATAAGTTTTTTTTAATCATTTTTTTTTTCTTTTTCTTTATTTTATAATTATTTTTTTTCCATTTGCAATTTCCACTATAATAAAAAATGTATAAGAAACGACTACTGAAGATATAAGGAAAAGTGTTGTCCTATTCAACTTGTCATTAAAGAAGTGTTGGACGAACAGAATATTGTGAAACACTGTTCTAGATGTTCCTTTGGATCGAGCTTTCTGCCTTATAATTTAAGTTCAAGCGGAACATTATCATCATCTTTGGTTTTTAACTTACTTTGAACGAGAAAAATTCTGTGTATTTGCGTGTGTGTGTTTGTATGCATGTGTGTGCGTATGTATATGCATGTGTGTACGTGTATGCATGCATTTGTGTACGTGCATGTATGCATGAGTGTGCGTGTATGTCTGCGTGTGTGTTGCAGCATGTGTGCGCGTGTATGTCTGCGTGTGTGTTGCAGCTTCTTATGTGTTTAAATTGTCGTATCCCGTATGAGTTTCACTTGATCATTCTCTGCGACTGGAAACGGGTGGTGTTCATATCACCTTTCGCTGCTCTTTAGCCTGTCCAGCCTACACATCCCCCAATGTAGCCACAATGTAACTTTGTTATCAAGTCGTCGTCGTCGTCATCATCATCATCATCATAATCGTCATCAACGTGAGAAAGTGTAGTAAAACAATACAAACAGTGGTGTGCTCCATTATGTAAAGTCGATTTCAATCCCTGACTCCTGCATGAGCTTGAAGAGAGAAAGAAGCCACATAGTCATCAAAGTAGAATAAACCTATAAAAATTCCAAAACGGGATTTCTTGAGATGGTGGTAATCATTGTCGTAGTTGAGTTTAAACAATTGTGTATCAACAATCTTAAACGTAAAACTCCTGAAGAACTTTAAAAAATATCTGAATAAGTTAAACTTGAAATATTCCCGATTTTTTTTTAAAACTTGCTCTGAGCTGCGTAGAACATAATTCTCGTTTTTGTTGTATTGATTAGATAACTAGCATTTTCCCTCGGACGAGGGCTTCAGATTCCCGCAAATAACTTTTCTATGGAAGAAGTGTTGAAATCAGATCACTTTGTACAGCGACCACTTCCACAATTGGATGGTCAGGTAGACCACTGAGAGATAAGCATTTTTGATCTGAACACAGCTAAGCACCGATGACACGATACAAGACAGCCTCTCAGTTTGTTGTTTTAGTTGTTATTGTTGTTCAGATTCTGCAGACATACGGTTAAAACAATTCCACCTACTATCATTCAGCCTTTTTGTTGAGATATATTGTCCGAGCAGGTAATATAAAATAGATAGGCAGTGAGCAAATGAGTAGCTAATAATAGTAAAAAAAAGCACAGCGATACCGCTTCATCGAAATACATTCGATTTCTGAAGGGTTTTGGATTTTCGATTCAGTATTATGAACAACCAAGATGTTTATGGAGAGGTTGATAAATTGCTATAAGTTTACTCATATCGTACTTATTATTATTATTATTATTTTGTACACAGCTTTCAATTCTTGCTTGCCTGTTTATATAAAACTGTATCTGTCAAAATTAATTCTTCATTATTTTTGAATAGCTACTACTTAAATCCATTTACTCAATCGATTAAATGGCTTTCAGCACCGAATGAGAATGTTATAAAGCAGCTTCTCTGAGTTGCTCACCTCTATTCCAAAACATAAGGACAGTGTTACTTCTTATCTTGATCTTTTTTCTTCCTTTCCTTTCTCTTTATTCTTAACCTCCCTTTCAAAAAACATTTTATCAATATTTTTTCGTAGTATCACAAATGGCGATAGTAAACCTAAAATCAAAGTCTGTTTGACGAGTGGCATTAAGTGACGAACTGGAGTTCGCTTTTTAAATGTCCTTTTAGTTTCTTTCACATGATTTCTACTAGGTCTCTCACCTCTCAATAATTAATCTACGACATTTAAATGCTTTGTTCTTTTCTTAATTTATTTATCTGATTTATCTTGATTTTCCAGTCAAGTATTAAAGTCGCTGTCCTTCAACCTAAGTCAGAAATAATTATTATTGTGTGGCCAAGTGGTTAGGGTGTTGCGCTAGATCATGGATTCCATTCCCGGACCGAACGGAGTGTTTTGTTCTCGAGCAAAACACTCTATTTCACGTTGCTCTGCAATCATTTCGACATCTGATGTGTGGTGCACTCGTGCACCTGTCCAGGCAATGTCGACTTGATGGAGGGACCGCTATAAACAAGTTATTTGTGCAGGTCGTTCAGCAAACATTGAACACTCATACGTCGTCTTCAATGAGACAATCCATCTTATATCTTCATCGTCATCATCATTCATCATCGTATCATCATCATCATCATCATCATCATCATTATTATTATTATTATTATTATTATTATTATTCAGTAGTTTTATTTTTATAACGTACTTTCACTTCACTACCGAGCGCAGCTCTGTGTGCCTTGAGTATGTGCTGTGATTTGTTGTGATGCTCTGGTGGTTATTGTATGGAAAGAGTTCTGCGTAGGATGTGTGCAGTGCCTAGTTGTGCAATTTTCTGTATGTTATATATATTTGTAAGTCCTAGTGTTTTTGTTATGTATTTGTCTGAATATTTTTTTATCATGCCTAATGCACCTATTATGATAGGAATTGTTTCTGTTTCTAGATTCCACATTCTGGTTACCTCTGTTTCCAGGTCTTTGTATTTTGAAAGTTTCTCCATTTCTTATAGAGACACATTGTCATCTGCTGGTATTGATACATCAATTAGAAAGCATTTTTTTCTTCATGATCTCTGACAACTATATCTGGTCTGTTGGCCTTAATTTCTCTATCTGTGTGTATCGGCATATCCCAGAGTATGGTTGCTTTCTCGTTTTTTCTGTTGTTATTTCATAATGTTGGCATAGCTTCCAGTGTATATAGGTCCCAACTCTGTCGTGTCTGTGAATATATTCCTTCTTAGCCAGGACTGGGCAGCCAGAGATAATATGATTTATTGTCTCTTGTCCATCTCCACATATTCTGCAGTTACTTGTTATATTTCTTTTCATTACATGTTTTTGGTAATTTCTGGTGGGGAGGCTTTGGTCTTGTGCTGCAATTAAAAATCCTTCTGTCTCTGCTTTGAGTCCTGAGCTTCTCAACCATTGCTGGGATTTTTCTTTGTCTATTTCTTTTGCATTTAGTTTAGTCCAGCATTTACCATGAAGGGGCTTTTCTTGCCATCGTTTTATCATGGTTCGTTGCTGTCCTATGGTGGTTATTTTATAATAGTTTTCCAGCTGTATAAAGCCTCTACCACCTTCTATACGTTGTATCAGATTTTGGGTGATGCATCCTAGATCCTGTCATTATTTTTCTTGTTTTCCTATCTATATTTTGGTCAGTTCATTTAGTGTCCAGTTAAGGATATTGTAGCTGTAACTTATAACTGGGACGGCTAAAGTGTTGATACCTATTATCTTGTTTTTAGCATTGAGCTCTGTTTTCAGTATTGATCTAACTCGTCTGTAATATTCTTTTTTATTTTCTCTTTCATTTGTGTGTGTTGTGTCTTATCTAGTTCATGGATTCCTAAGTATTTGTAAGTTTGGCTTTGGTCTAATTCTTTTATTTCATTGGTTTTATCTAGTGTGATGTTGCTACTCTTAACTAGTTTTCCTCTTTTCAGGATTACTTTGGCGCATTTTTCTAATCCAAATTTCATATCCATTTCTTTGGTAAATCCATGAACTGTCTTTAGTAGTGTTTCCAGCTGTTTGTCATTTATGGCGTATAGTTTTAGGTCATCCATATATAAAAGGTGGCTGATCGTTTTGCCGTAACAGTTATATCCGCATCCAGTTCTGTTTAGCATATCCGATAGAGGTGACAGTGCCAAGCAGAAAAGGAGTGGAGAGAGCGTGTCTCCCTGGAATATTCCTCTTCTAATGGGGATGGCTTTGGTTTTCATGAGTCCCTCTTTTGTTTGGAGCTGCAGCACTGTCTGCCATTTATTCATAGAGTGTCCTATGTATTTTATAATTGTTGGTGCAACATTGTTAATGGCTAGTGTTTCGAGGATCCATGTGTGGGGGATGCTATCAAACGCCTTTTTGTAGTCGATCCAGGCTATACTGAGGCCTTTCTTCTTTCTGTGGCTGTCTTCAGTTATGGCTTTATTGATCATTAGTTGATCTTTACAGCCATATGAGCCTTTGCGGCATCCTTTCAGTTCTTCTGGAAACAGGTTGTTTTCGTCCAGGAGCTTGTTCAATCTTTGTGATTTATTATTATTATTATTATTATTATTATTATTATTATTGAATGAGAGAACAGTGCATGCCATCAAAGTGACATTGGGGTAAAATATACGAAGCCCAGTATACCCAGCATGACTACCCGTTTGATAAGGGTACACCAGGCATCACAACCATATGTGCGCAACATAGTGATCTTATATCAAGATAAACAGCACATGACCTTGCAGGTCAGTTAGAATTTTCTTCAGGTCGAGTAGCCCATCCCGCTCAAAAGGTCTCTGAATAAGGGTTGTTTAAGGATGTTGACCGAAACACCCATGATTCCAGAGGTAAATTATCCAGCCCCCAAAGAATTCCTCTCTACACATGGCTATGAAGCAAATTTCTACTGCATCACCTGCTACACTACCGTGTTGCTTGGGGTGTGTGCATCATTGTGTGTTCTTTTCTGCTGTTGAGACTATGCGAACTCTTCCCAGTACTGTATTGTGTTAGCTTTTTTCTTTGAGGTGTGGTGCTGTCTTTTGTTGTGTTACTGCTTGTATTGTGTGTTGAGTGTGTAATGCTTTGGTTTTCTAGCTTGCTGGTGGTAGCTTATTTCACTGGATAAATACTGTATAGAGTGTGTCTTGCATTTGTGGATTGTCTTGTTTAGGTTGTATTATTGGATTGACCGTGTCTTGTGTAGGAAGTAGGCTGTTCCTAGCAGGGCTATTTTTTGGACAGTGTGTAAGATTCGGGTATAGCTTCTAAATTTTTGTTCATATGTTTTTTGTTATCATGCCCAATGCTCCTTTTATTATTGACATTGTTTTTACCTTTATACCCCAATTTACTATTATTATTATCATTGTTGTTGTCGTTGTTGTTAAGGCGGCGAGCAGGCAGAATTATTAGCAGGCCTGGCAAAATGCTTAGTGGTATTTCGTCCGTCTTTACCGTTCTGAGTTCAAATTCAGCCGAGGTTGACTTTGCCTTTCATCCTCTCAAGTCAATAAAATAAGAACCAGTTGAACACTGGGGTCGATGTAATTGACTTATCCTCTCCCCGATCTTACTGGCCTTGTGCCAAAATTATTGTTATTATCTTTATTATCATTATTGAGTAAGAGAGTAGTGCATGCCATCAAAGTGATTCTTGGGGTACAAATATACTAAGCCCAATATACCCATAATGACTGCCCGTCTGACAAGGGTACACTAAGTACATGCATCACAACCATATGTATACGACATGGGGATCTCATATCTTCAGGTCAAGTGGCCCATCCCGCTCAAAAGGTTCCTGAATAAGGCTTATTCAAGGATGATGAATGAAATACCCATATTCCCAGAGATTAATTATTCAAACCTTAAAGAATATCTCTCAACATATGGTTATGATGCTCTCCCCACTACTTCTGCTCGTGATCAGAGATGCACATATTATCAGCCACTAAGGGACATGCTCAACTGGTTAAGGTCAAACAGCTGACAAGCAAACTTATGGTATTGAGCAGAATATTTGCTGTAACCTAAATTTCATACCAAGACAAAACACATACATTATAACACTTCCAATCAGTTAAGATCAAAAGCCATGAGAGCCAGTGCCTGGTACTGCATCAGGCAGCGACCGGACAAAATCGTTAGCACGCTGGATGAAATGCTTAGTGGTATTTTGCCCGTCGCTACGTTGTGAGCTCTAATTCCGCCAAGGTCGACTTTGGCTTTCATCCATTCGGGGTTGATAAGTCAAATACTAGTGAAACACCGGGGTCGATATAATCGACTAATCCCGTCCCCACACCCAAATTTCAGGCCTTGTGTTTTCTGTAGAAAGGATTATCCTTATTACATTATTATTATTATTATTATTATTATTATTATTATTATTATTATTATTATTATTATTATTATTATCATTATTATTATTATTATTATTATTATTATTATTATTATTATTATTATTATGTTTGACTTTTACTGTGTATTTGTTCAAGTTGACTCCAAGTCTCATTCAGAGACCTCAAGAGACAACAAGATAAAAGTTCTTATTGATGTTATGCCTAGGGTGTCATATATTTGGTTTTACACGTGGTATTATTCTAGAGAATGTTTAAAACAACATAAGAAATTATGAGTTTGTTTTAAAATTTGAGATTACATAGACAATATATTACGCAGGATATGGGCAGTTCCCATGAACACTATCTTTTGAATTTCTGCCATTTTGGGGTTTCCTGGTATCTGAGCTAGGTATGAATAAGCTCCTTTTGCTATCATTCCTAGGGCACCTATGACAACAGGTATTGTTTTAGTTTTGAGGTTCCAAATTTTACCAATTTCTATTTCAAGATCTTTATACTTGATCAGTTTTTGGTAGGTCTTGACAGATACATTTCTGTCGATTGGGACAGTCATATTAATGGGGGGACATGATTTTTCTAGCTTTTTGTCAGTTTGAATGGTGAAGTTACAGAGGAGTGAGAAGAAATCATTTTCAAGCACTAGAGGTGGTTTGTGTTCCCACCAGTTTTTATCATGGGGCCGGTCCAGGTTTTTGCAAATTATCCAGTGAATATATTGTGCTGTTCTATCATGCCTGTTGAGATACTCTGTAGGCGCAATAAGACTGCACGTGGAGACAACATGATTAATGGTTTCATTTTGTTGTTTACATACACATCATGTTGGGCTACCGCCGTTCTTTAATATGTTGGCCTGGCCAAAAGACACTAACCATTGATGAGTAAGGGCTTTATCAGCATCGGCACTATTAGTTCCCTGGGTATTTGCCATTGAAAGGTTTTTCTTGCCATTTATCAGTAAGAATATCTAAGGCAGCAGTTTTAGTACGGGTTTTCATACGCTTAGCTTTTTCTGTGCTTGTTTCCAGTATGTCTAATTCTGGAATTTATTGTATTTGGAATTCACTTAGACATTTCTTTGTCTGTTTTGTTACTGAGTATGATGCTTTTTTGTTTTGTTTTTTGTTGTTGTTGTTATTATTATTATTATTATTATTATTATTATTATTATTATTATTACTACTACTACTACTACTACTACTACTACTACTACTACTACTACTACTACTACTACTACTACTAGTAGTAGTAGTAGTAGTAGTAGTAGTAGTAGTAGTAGTAGTAGTAGTATTTCATATGCACACAACAGATTAGACTGTTGGAAAAGAAAAATCCTAACATCGGTCTACAACAAGGAACCTTAGATGCCAAGAACCCTCCTAAGTATCCTAGCTGTCCCCAGTAACACTGTTTTCTGCAGCTGTACCGAGCTATGAGTGTATATTTACTTGGCATTCCTGGGAATCGTTGCACTTTCCGATAATGCTGTGCGTCTTGAGGTTTATACACACTCATCCGTCCTTAAAGCGCATTTAGCACCAAGAAACTTTTGAAATTCAATCGCTGTCTCTTGCTTGGAGAAGTCTGGGGTACATCAGTGTTAATCGATTACATTGATCACGGTACTTGAAAGTGTTGTTGACCTCGACAGGACTTATTGAATTACGCATGTTTCTATTTTCAAAGAGTAGGAATTCTGACTGGCGCATTTTACATACATAGTTGTAGTTGGTCTTCAAACTTTGGATAAAGGCTATATTCTTTCTTTCTTACTTTCTTTCTTTTTCTTTCTTTCTTTCTTTTTCTCATTCTCTCGCTTTCTCCTCTCTTTTTCTTTCTCGCTCTTTCTCACTTCCCTCTCTTTCCGTCCTCTCTCTCCCTCTCTTT
Organism: Octopus sinensis; assembly: GCF_006345805.1. Lineage (NCBI taxonomy): Eukaryota > Metazoa > Mollusca > Cephalopoda > Octopoda > Octopodidae > Octopus > Octopus sinensis. The sequence goes on along the minus strand of NC_042997.1, from coordinate 81,691,540 downwards.
ATTTAAATACGGAAAACGATTCTCGTAGGATATTAGAAGCGCTCCTTGTTTCTCCCCAATAATAATACGTCAGCCGACTTGACATTTCAACTAAACAACAACCCGCTTTGCACCAGTGTCTAAATATATGCATTATCCCTTCCAACCATATTATGTCCATAATCTATACATTTTGTTTATGATGAACTTACATAGACGTCATTGTACGAAATATTCTTCAGAATATTTTTTCAAACAGGCATGGCTGTGTGGTAAGAAGCTTGCTTCCCAACCTCATGGTTCCAGGTTCAGTTCCTCTACGTGACACCTTCGACAAGTGATGTCTACAATAGCTTCAAGCCGATCAAAGCTTTGTGAGTGGTTTTGATAGACGGAAACGCACACACACACACACACACACACACACACCACACACACACACACACACACACACACACACACACACACACACACAAACGCGCGCGCGCGCGCACACACACCAATGCGTTTGTGTCTGGCCCCACTACCGCTTGACAACTGGTATAGATGTGTTTACGTCCTCGTAACTTAGCGGTTCGGCAAAAGATATCGATAGAATAAGTACCAGGCTTTTAAAAAAAGTACTGGGGTCGATTCATTCAACTAAAAATTATTTAAGGCTACGCCCCTGCATGGCTGCAGTTTAGTGACTGAGACAAGTAAAATCGTGTTTAAGTTGGTGAGTGTCGCCATAATTCTTGCCTTTAGTTCATCTTTGGTGTTACAAGGCGTTTTGTTGGTCTCTCGCTCAACTGCACCCTACACATAATAATCAAGGGGGTTGCAGTCTGGGGAGTTAGGTGGCCAGATGTTAGGGGTGATGTAGTCGCAGAATTTGTATGACAGCTATGATTGCGTTCTCCTGCTTGTGTAGCATGGTGCAAAGTCCTGTTACCAGACACAGAATCTTCCAGCAGCCAACCTCTTTACCCAGGGAAGCAGTACCTCCTTCAGGCAGTTGATGTAGGCCTCCATGTTCAGTCTGAAGCCATGTGGGAAGATGAATGGAAGCATAACATTGCCATCACTAGTGATCACTCTAAATGTTGACTGGATGTTAACTGGATGTTTGATTTTTATCACACTCGGTACATGTCCTCAGATTGCACTGTCCTCAGATTGACACACAAACACTCTGAAATGTTTGTAATGGAGCTTCCGGCGCGAATGCCAAGCAGTACAGCATGTCCTTTCCAAATTTCTGGCTGTGGGAATTGCGTCATGGTGCTGTTTTTCTCACAGATGGCGCCCAATTAACCCTACTATATCGTGTAATCGACAAAATCAAAAGCAAACAATGCGCATGCGCGAAATCAAAAATATAAAATGGCAACAATTTACCCATTGCATCATGTGCGCGCGCGCGCACACACACACACATATAGCTGGTGTAAAACGAATTAAACGTTTTTACCTCTGAGGGGAGAGAACCCCTTTAAGCCTATTTTAACTAAAGTCGCACCTCAACTTACATCTTTTTGTCTTATGTCTTTTTCAACTTTGAGAATCTCTTGTAGCAAGCTGCCACTAAGTTGATGTGGTACTCGTGGGAATTTACCATTGATAATAAATTAACTGTCTGCGAGTGGCAGAGTAAGAAATAAAAAAAGAACAAAGATAGAGAGAAAGGGGGCAGTTAACTCGCTGAAAGTTGCGAAGCAAAGAGAAAGATTTTTCGACAGGTGTCTTGAATTTATACCTGTGCCAAAGTTGAACAAGTCATTGACAATAGAATGGAATGGCTGTCAAGATTAAATTCTGTCTCATTTAAGATGGTGGGGAATTTGATTGGGTGAACCAATAAATTCTAAATGCAAATTCCAAGAGCAATAGAAATCAACGTGAAGGCTGAGTTTTCGAGTGTTGGCTACGAATCCAGGGGGATATTTTTACACGTAAGACATATTAAATGCATGTGGACCATGGACAAATGTAAAACGAAAAATAACACTAGCGAATAATTTTTTTTCTCATTTTCTATTACATGGGAGTTTTCAGCTAATTCTAAGTAACTTTGCAACACTTGTTTCAAATTTAAAATCGGTTTTTGTCTGCATGCATTAGTTTTTATGCAATCTGAAATATATGATTTTTTTCAAAATCGGTACATTTGTAGAGAACTAATATATAAATATATATTTTCTTCTAAATATATATATTTCTTCAAGTAGACATAAATGCATATATGATTCCAATGCATTTTGTGGCTGCTACACAGCTGTCCGTCAAAAGCGTAATATAACAAAATTTGTGAGATGTACCTATAAATTTTATTTTGACGTTCACCATTATGACTAAGACAAGAAGTGATCTCTGCATATTGTGTGTCATAATTGTGAGAAAATTCTTCGTGACTGGACAAAAGGAAAACGAAAAGGTCTACCTTTTGGAGTCCTTATGTTTTGGCGACAACTATTTTTGGCTGGTTAACACTAAAAGTATTGGAATACAAAACCTATCCAAGCATTCCCTCGAAATTCGATCTACTCTTCATTATGAGAGACTCCCAGTTCCAGATTTTAATGGTTATGCCTCCTCTGAAAGTGAAAGCTGCAAATCTGATCAGAAGTTTGAAGAAATGGTCTGAGATTCCGAAGACTCATCTAACGCCAAACAATCATCAGCCTCTCTTCATTCAAGTCAAACAGAACTAAATGGCGTAACATGTGATTTGGCACTCTTCAAGAAAGTAACGGAATTGTTAGCCTCCAGGCTAAATGGAAAAAAATATTGAAAGCTCTGCAAAAGTCTCATTTCAGAATACAAGAGCAGATTTTTGTGAACCTGTTTTCAGAAGACAAGCAATTTGTTTACTGCCACAGTATCCCAGGCCTTCTCAAACAGTTTGGCGTTGTCCAGGATAGCCCTACGGAATAGAGATAGTTTTTGAATTGTGTTTTAAGCACAGTCTCAAGTATTTTCTTTGGCATAATGATAATGTTTTTGGCACAGTTCCAGTTAATCACTCGGAGTATTTGCAAGAAACCCATGACAACATAAAAATGGTCATTCACTTACTCAAATATCACAAGTACAACTTGATGCACCACTTTCTCCTCGGACGACAGAACGGTCTCACTAAGTTTTCATGTTATCTCTGCGTGTTGGACAGTCGAACTCGAGACCTAGAAGGACCAAGAAGGAACGCTTCATCCGTGAAACTCTGAAAGCAGGCATGCCAAAGATTGTGAATGACCCGATCGTCAGCCAAGAGAATATCATTTTCTTTCCCATTCATTTAAAGCTTGCCTTGATGAAGCATTTTGTCAAGGCACTGAGTACTGACAGTGAATGCTTTAAGTACACAGTTTCTGTT
>NC_042997.1:81633206-81683206 GCF_006345805.1 Octopus sinensis | reverse complement strand
CGCCCCCTTCTGCCGTTGATGAGACGTCTGTCCGTCAAGTTGAGGCTGCCATTTTGGAAGGTCAACGCATAACTATTCGCCAAATAGCCCATAAGGTCAAGATTAGTACCGGGTCTGTGGAAACTATCATTCATGACCATTTGCATATGCAAAAGGTGTCTGCCAGATGGATTTCCAGGTTGCTCACACCTTTCCAGAAGCAAGAACGCGTTGAGTGCTCGAGGATGAATTTGGAGATGTGCCAAGAAGATAAGTCAAAATTTTTCAAAAGACTGATCACACAGGATAAAACCTGGGTCAATCACTATGATCCATAGACCAAAGCCCAGTCAATGCAGTGAAAGCACCGTGACTCACCTCCTCCAAAGAAGGCAAGGGTGCAGCCCTCCGCTGGCAAGGTTATGCTCACAGTCTTCTGGGACCAGGACGGAGTAGTGATGACAGATTTCCTGGCAAAGGGTACCACAATTACAGGAGCCTATTATGCTTCACTTTTGAGGAAATTAAGAGAAGCTATCAAAATCAAGAGGCGGGGCAAGATCAGCAAAGGCATCCTCCTCCTGCAGGACAACGCTCCGGTCCACAACTCGCGTGTCGCCAGATCAGAAGCACAGGCGTATGGCTATGAACTTCTCCCCTTGCACCCTCTGATTTTCACCTCTTCCCAGCCATGAAGTTGATTTTGAAAGGAAAGCGTTTCCCAGATGATGCAGCCTTGATTTCTGAAGTCACGTCGTGGTTGGAGGACCAAGCTGGGGGTCTTCTACAAAAACGGTCTCCAGAGCTGTATCAAACGATGGGAGAAATGCATAACTCTGGGTAGTTCCTATGTAGGAAAAGACTAATAACTGTGCCAAGTGTCGTTGCTCTACTGCTATGGGAAGTGGGTCAGGGGCATTACTTATTGAACGCCCCTCGTAAGTATAGATTATATCTTACAGCTGTTTCGGCCATGTAGATAAGTATGTCTCATTTTACCAATATTAGCCCTTTATGGCAGGTCAATATATAGATATAAATGAGACATTTACAACCCCTATCTCAATTTGTATGTATATATATATATATATATATATATATATATATATATACCGTATATGCCGGCGTGTAATACGACTGTATGTACAAGACAACTCCCAGGATTTCCATTGAAAAGTGAGTTTTGAACTGTACTTGCTATATAAGACAACTTCAGGTTTCGTGGAAAATAGTTCGAGTGCCGAAGCCGCGAGGTTCATAGCTAAATGGGTTGGGTGAGCTGTAGCTTCCCCAGCAGCCCATAAAGCCTCTGCTTTTCTTGTGTTTCAATAGCATTTTAACTATGTTTCAATCAGTAAACTTTGTATGCAACAATTCTACAGTCTTGGCCGTTTAAAATTTATCCAGTTCTTTTCAAAAAGTGTCCAGATATTGTAAATTACCTACTATAATACTTCTTAAGAAATCTTTCTTTAATCTCCAAACTCTTACCATCTTCTCGGTTTCACCATATTCTCTCGCAGCAGCAGAGCTGTTGTGGGACTTTCAGCTTAAAACCAGCTTCATATTTCCTTCGTTTATCACTTGGAGCCATGAGGGGTTTTATAGTTGCTGGAAATTAATCTTTTCTACTCTAGGCACAAGGCCCGAAATTTGGGGGGAGGGGCCACTCTATTAGATCGACCCCAGTGCGCAACTGGTACTTTATTTATCGATCCCGAAAGGATGAAAGGCAAAGTCGACCCCAGCAGAATTTGAACTCAGAACGTAACGGCAAACGAAATACCTATTTCTTTACTACCCACAAAGGGTACACAAGGACAGACAAACGGATTAAGTCGATTACATCGACCCCAGTGCGTAACTGGTACTTAATTTATCGACCCCGAAAGGATGAAAGGTAAAGTCGACTTCGGCGGAATTTGAACTCAGGACGTTATGCCAGACGAAATACGGTTACGCATTTCGCCCGGCGTGCTAACGTTTCTGCCAGCTCGCCACCTTATTTATGTTCACCTAGTGAGAGTACTGCTGCTAATGGAAGAGTGACAACTTGAGCCTTTTCAGGAAACCTTGTCAGTAAATATTTAAAAGTAACTTATACTGTAAGGTTTATTGGGACTGGTCTGACTGACATGAACTGGCCAGTCACAGTACATACGGCTAATCCACCGTAACAGATCGGTTACTTACCGTAAACTACACTTTTTCTGAAAGCCCTCGACTGGCTGGGTGTTCTATGAGAGCGTTCTAACGAGGCAGTGTAAACAGAACGGACCCTAGGACCCAGCTGAATGGGCTGATTGTTTACATTTTCTGTTCGTCAGCTGTTGCAAATAGCGACTGGTGTCCTTCCGCTAAGTTTGCTGGGCTGTTATTTTAATATAATCTTACGATTAAATCAATAGTATTAATCCAGCTTTGCAAACATACGTGTAAGTATCAGTAGAAAATCCACGCTGTAGAACCATAGGATCTATGCGCGTGCTTTACACTGTTCTCCATTGACATTGGTGCTACTCTAAACCACAGGAAGTTATGGTTCAGATTTTATACGGGGTATATCAGACGATACCTAGTTTTGAGGTGATTTTTTAAAAGTTCAAATTCCGCCCTGTACGCCGGGATATACGGTGTGTGTGTGTGTGTCTTTTATCTTTTGCTTGCTTCCGTCATCAGACAGCAACCACGCTGGGGCATCACCTTGAAGGACTCAGTCAATCAAATCGACCCCAGCACTTTTTTTAAAGTCAGGTACATATTCTATCGGTTATTTTTGCCGAATCGCTAAGTTTCGGGAACGTAAAGAAAGCAACACCAGTTGTCAAATGGTGGGGAAACAAACACAAAGACGCACATACGGTCACACATACCTACACACACACAACGAACGTCTTTCAGTTTCTGTCTACCAAATCCACTCATAAGGCTTTGGTCGGCCCGAGGCTACAATAGAAGAGTCTTACCTAAGGTGCCGTACAATAGGCCTGAACCCAAGACTTACATGGTCAGAAAACGAGATTCTTAACCACACAGCTACTCGTGCGCTTGTATTTTTACTATTTAATCTTTAGAATATCATGAATGGCTAATTATAAGTGCTCAGGCTTTCTTAGCTAACATTTTGCACTAGTTTTTTTTTTTTTTGCACACGCTTGAAAAGACCAAATATACAACTGGTCACTCTTTTGAATCACAAAAATAAGGCTATAGAGCTTGTTACATTGATGGTACTTTGTGAACACAAATGTCCAAAGTTAATGAGGAGTTAGACAGGTGTAGTATTATATTCAACAATATATTTAACAGCGAAAGTGGGTTGAGCAATGTTGAAAGCACATCAAGTGCGTTGCAAGGGACTAAATGTCCTAAACACAGCCTAACAATGTTCCAGTTGACCCTTAAATTAAAACTTAAGTGGTGAATGTGAAATAACAGATTAAAAATTCAGTTTTCTTCAAGCACCACCTCTGGCTAACTTCACAATTATTCTAAATATAATCTTTTTTGAAAATTTTACATGACACTATATAGTCGTAAGAAATATAATCAAGTTCTATTTTATCACTTGGACAAGAAAATATGCGAATTTTCAACAATTTTTAAAAATTACTTTTTAAAACAATGGTGTCAAAAAAAATGCAAATACAGAATACCTTCTAGAGAAATCGATGTTAGTGCAATTTTTTTGAAAATAGTTTTAGTAAAGAAACATCAGTATTTCTATGAAATAAAACGTGTTTATTCCACTGGTCTCTCACTTTGAAAATACATAACATTTCAACATACATGGATCAAACAATACAACATAGCGCTTGTTGTTGCCTATTTATAACTTTATACTTATATCAAATAACCATCTGGAGGAGGCATCCTCCCAAGGTTAAAAATAGCAGTAACGTCAGTTCCTACGGAACAGTCACGTTTAAGTGGCGATAAACATTATTTCTCAATATAGTTACTTCTTTCATCTCTTTTTGAGTTTTTCTAATATACTTAGAAACGTTTTGTATTTTATTTATTGTAGTCTTTGATCAACTGTCATTGACTCATGGCACAATGAACCTCTGAAATTGCTCCATGTTTTACAGTTTGATACTATAATAATATGAATAGTAATCTGTTAATATCGGACGGCAAATTAAGGCGGCGAGCTGGCAGAATCGTAACTGCCGCGGACAAAATGCTAAGCAGCATATCTTCCGACGTTATGAGTTCAAATACCGTCGAGGTAGGCTTTACCTTTCGTCCTTTTCGGGCTCAATAAAATAAGTACCAGCTGAACGCAGGAATCAATGTATTCGACTTACTTTCTCTTTCCATTGCTGACTGTGTGCCAAAAATTTGGAACCACTATCGGATGGCAGGTTGGCAAAATTATTAGAACCTCGGACAAAAACCATTAGGGTATTTATTTCAGCACTATGATTTTGGTGTTCAAATCTCATCCGACATCAGCTCTTCTGTACAACTTTTCCAGTTGATAAAATAAAGTAACAGACAAGTATTAAAGTCGATTTAATCAACTTATTACTCCAAATATTAGTCCTTGTGTCAAGGTTATGAGTTATTGTTGATAGTCTTATTGGGAGTGTGTACACTTACACACATATTTATTTATTGAATGCATGTCCTCTTTGTGGGATGCTAGTTCAGCTTCTCTATATGCACGGTTGTAAATCTAGCCTTGAAACAAAAACAAAAACTTTGGGTGCCACTTTCGCGTGGTGTGCAGCGTATATATATATTTCTTTTTTAATGATTAACCCAGTCATGAGCGACATCTTGTGGAAAACGCAGATTGTATCGAAAAGGTAGATATGTATCCTTTATCTTTTACTTGCTTCAGTCATTGGACTGTGGTCGTGCTGGGGTACCACCTTGAAGGGTATTAGTCGAACAAATTTTATAAAATCCAGTATTTATTCAATGCGAACCTTTTACCGAACCACTAAGTTAGACAAACTAACACCGATTGTCAAGCAGTGAGGGAACAAACACAAACACAAAGACGCTTTCTCTCTCTCTCTCTCTCTCTCTCTCTCTCTCTCTCTCTCTCTCTCTCTCTCTCTCTCTCTCTCACTCTCTCTCTCTCTCTCTCTCTCTTGCTCTTTCTCTCTCTCTCACACACACACACACATAATTTCGTTCTATCAAATTCATTCACAAGGCATTGATCTGCCCGGAGCAATAGTAGAAGACACTTGCCCAATGTTGCCATGCAGTGGGACTGAATCCGAAACGAGGTGACCTCAAAGCAAACTATTCACCCACACAGCCATACATGCGCCCATACAAAATTGATCTCGGTATGATTTGAACTCGGAACTTAAAAAGCCAAAACAAATGCTGCAAGGCAATTTCTCGACACTCAAACGATTCTGCCAAAGAAGTTTTGTTGGTAGAATCAATAGGCTGCCGATGTGAACTTACATGCATTATCATCCTTCGGTACAACATTATATAAGAGAATTGTTCAATTTTTGCTTGGAGCATCTCAGTTGATAACTTCTACTTATTTATCAACCTCAGATCTTTGAAAAGCAAAAACAACTAAATTTTGTAATACTTGAGATGGTCATATTTCTCCAATTAAACACACGCACTATATATTTGGTCTTCGCTTCAGCTTTATTATTAACATTTTAGTTGTTTTTTCTTTTTCTTTTTTTTTTTTGTCAAAATTCTTTCGTCACAAATCCCGTGTCCTCTTCACCGACTCCCTATGCCACGTATCTCCTCTTGTTCTGCTTTGGCAACTTATCCCACTCTGCTTTTTGCATTTTGCCTTTTGCCGCAAATCACTAAATGTCTTCAATATTCTTTTCAAATTTCGGCACAATAATACCAATTTAGAAGTAGGGGGAAGTGTTCAGCTAGTATTTATTTTATCGGCATCGAAAGAATGGAAAGCAAAGTCAGGCTCGGCGGAATTTGAACTCAGAACGATAAGACGGATGAAATGTCAAATAATATTAATACGAATAATAAACCACAAACGGATTTTTTTTTTTTTCTGGCTATTTGAAAAAATATTGTCGAAGGGAAATTATTATCAATTAAATAATCTTAATAGTTAGCTTTGCATCTGATATGAAAACTTATTTGTATTTCTCACGCTCATCGAGTCAAAAAAATCTTATATTTACGCAATAAGCACGCTGTAGAAACTTCTCACCTTTCACCGACGCTTCTGCCTCTTTCTTTTTTCCCCTTCTCTCTCTCTCTCTCTCTCTCTCTCTCTGCATGGTTATGTATGCATGTATGTGTGTGTGTATATATATATGTTACACATTCATATCTGTGTATACGTGCATCCCCACTCTTGGCACTATTTTGTAGTGAATAGTACAAACTGTGTGTAAAGTATATAATGTATTACTACGCTGTAATGTAGTCGTCCGTGTATCAAGTAATGAAAATAAAACACGTAAATATAACAATGGTTTTCATTTGGTTGTCTTTCCCATTAGAACCCAAACTACACATAACATGGTGGCAGCGGTAAATAAAGAAACGGAAACTGTGCCTTTATAACAAATCTAAAACACAGCGAACGAGGAAATTAACAAACAAAACATCGCTACGCCTTCGGACAACATAAACAACGAATCCAAGATGGCGACCCCCGTCGCCGTACAGATGAATCTACATCCTATTATGAACTGGGATTCTAGTGATGTCGTAGAAGAATTTTAAAAAATTCAAACAAAAAGCTCAACTAGCTTTCAAAAGTTTCCTGAAAGGCACAACTGACGATGAAAAGGTAAGCTATATCTTTTTATGGTCAGGTAATAAAGGAATAGACCTATACAATAGCTGGGATATGTTAGAGTCCGACTGCAATAACCCAGATACACTTCTTGAGAAATTTGAAAGGCACCTACAGCCCAGGTCGAACCATAGAATTCACAGATACGAATTCCAGGGCCTGAAACAAGACCCACAAGAAACAATTGACAATTTCCTGTCAAGACTGAAAAATGTTGCAGAGAAATGCAAATTCAAAGACAGGGAGGAGAGAATTGTAGACCAATTAATATGGGGGTGTGCCCACAAAGAAGTGCAAAAATCACTAATAGGTAAGGACGCTCTCCAGTTGGTAGAAGCAGTAGACACTGCAAGAGCATACGAAGCCACTACCAAACAGATGGCCTCACTTAGCTTACAAACAAGCTCACTGGGTAGCAGTGTAGCTGTTGTATCCAGGAACAGGACACATACCCACAAGCAAAGAACATGCCAGTACTGTGGTACAGAGCATGAATTTAATAACCGGAAAAAATGTCCTGCATTCGGTACACACTGCAAAGGATGTGGAAAACTGAACCACTGGGAAAAATTTGTAGGATAACGAAATCCCAGAGATACAAGCCCCAATTTTCAAAGAGGAGCAGAAATAGAAGAGATATACATGCACAACAACAGGAACAAAGCACCTCAGAGGAGGAATTCTTGGCAATCGGCATAATAAATGTGCATGAGATGGGAAAGGACGACCGGAAGAAAGAAGATGAGGCATACACGACAATAAGAATTCAAAAGAAGCCCGAAAGGAAAAGAACAAACATTGACTTAAGGCTCAAGATAGACACTGGGGCCCAGAGTGATATCTTGCCTGTCAGCTTATACAAGAAGATGTTCCCAGAAAATATGACAGAAGAGGATAGGGTCAGGAAAGGAATCCTCACACCAAGTGATGTGGTCCTCACTGCGTACGGAGGCACCAGGATTCCACAACTGGGGAAAACAACGATTAGGGGGACACACAAAGGGAAAACAGTCGAGTGTACATTTTATGTCACAAGAACAGAAGGCCCAGCAATTCTTGGACTCGATACCTGCAGGAGGTTAAATATTGTGTCGGTCAATGCTGAAGTGAAAGCAGCTCCAAGCAGGATTGACAGTGATATGCCTATCAAAGACCGACCACTAATCACAAACAAAAAGGAGATGGAAGGACTAAGCAGAAAGGTCCACCACATTGTAAATGTGACAACCAATAAGCGCATGTACAAAGACATAGAAAAGACAGTTTCTACATGCCGCATCTGCCAAAAGTACAAAACCTCACAACAAAAGGAGGAAATGATATCTAGTGACATCCCAAGAAGGCCATGGCAAACTATTGGAGTAGATCTATTCACAGAAGGCCAAGAATGGTATTTAATAATGGCCTGCTACTACTCCAAATTTCCATTTGTGAGAAAAGTGAAAGACCTGACAGCCAAAACAATCACTACAGTGGCCCGAGGACTCCTAGCAGAGCAAGGAATACCAGAGCAGATCATATGTGACAATGGAACCCAGTTCACGTCACAAGAATTCAAAAAGCTAGCCGAAGAGTATGGGTTCAATATTACAACTTCATCTCCACACTACCCCAAAGGTCATGGGTTTATAGAAAGACAGGTGCAGACAGTGAAGAGAACACTAGTCAAATGCCGAGAGACTAAGGAAGACCCACACCTGGCACTTCTGTCCCTACGAGAGACACCACTGAGAGCTGATATGAAATCCCCAGCAGAATTGCTGAATGGCAGGAAGTATAAAACTACCCTGCCAACTAAGATCCAACTTCCTATTGACCAGGAAGAGACAAGGGCAAAGCTAGCAGCCACTCAAGAACAATCACAGAGGTATTACAACAAACATGCACAATATTTACCTGAGATGCTTGGAGGACAACATGTGCATACTCAAGATCCCATAACTAAAACATGGATCCCAGCACAGGTTGTCAGTAGAGCTGAAACTCCAAGATCATATATAATAGAAACAGAATCTGGTAGGCAGCTGAGACGCAACAGGGCCCACATCCGCCCAACACCAAAGCTGTCGAGGAAAACGTGTACAACACCTGCTGCATTGGTGACACCACCCACAGAATCATCACCCCAACGTGTACCAACCACATATCAGTAGCCCAAAAACACACCTCAGACACCGGTGCGAAGCACAAGATCCACCAGACGGAGAAAGAACATTCTGCCACCAGTTCGATACCGTTAAAGAAAAGAAAAGTATCTAATTCAGCTAGACTACAATCCATGGAGCAAGGGAGACTACTCATAATTGTCTTCACTGCCAAAAGACCCCTTTATATTTTTTTCAAGAAGAAGGGATGTTACACATTCATATCTGTGTATACGTGCATCCCCACTCTTGGCACTATTTTGTAGTGAATAGTAAAAACTGTGTGTAAAGTATATAATGTATTACTACGCTGTAATGTAGTCGTCCGTGTATCAAATAATGAAAATAAATACGTAAACAATAACAATGGTTTTCATTTGGTTGTCTTTCCCATTAGAACCCAAACTACACATAACAATATATATATATATATATATATATATATTATATATATATATATATATATATATATATATATATATATATATATAGCATTAATAAATCTCTGAACGAGATATAAACAGTAACCGCTCGACAACGTAAGTTGTACTAGCCATCTGAATGTGGCTAGCCACTGGGGTGGGGTGTTACTGATGTTTTTAGCCCCAGGCGATCAACGTCACCAGATGGACTTTAGACACAACATTTCAGTACCCTTGTGTTATTTGCAAAGGGAGGTAATCCTCCCTCGAAAACCTAAGTGCTACATACGGACTATAGTTTCAAGGTAATTGCCTCTCGTCAACGCATGGTAAACACCGGTTTTCAATGAAGGAGACCCCTTGCAAATAATAATATTTAACGTTTTTCACAGCAACCACTGTCACTGATTTAGAAAAACTGTCTGAAAGCATTAATAAATCTCTGAACGAGATATAAACAGTAACCGCTCGACAACGTAAGGTGTACTAGCCATCTGAATGTGGCTAGCCACTGGGGTGGGGTGTTACTGATGCTTTTAGCCCCAGGCGATCAACGTAACCAGATGGACTTTAGACACAACATTTCAGTGCATCGCCTGGGGCTAAAAGCATCAGTAACACCCCACCCCCAGTGGCTAGCCACATTCAGATGGCTAGTACACCTTACGTTGTCGAGCGGTTACTGTTTATATCTCGTTCAGAGATTTATTAATGCTTTCAGACAGTTTTTCTAAATCAGTGACAGTGGTTGCTGTGAAAAACGTTAAATATTATTATTTGCAAGGGTCTCCTTCCGGTGTTTACCATGCGTTGACAAGAGGCAATTACCTTGAAACTATAGTCCGTATGTAGCACTTAGGTTTTCGAGGGAGGATTACCTCCCTTTGCAAATAACACAAGGGCACTGAAATGTTGTGTCTAAAGTACATCTGGTGACGTTGATCGCCTGGGGCTAAAAGCATCAGTAACACCCCACCCCCAGTGGCTAGCCACATTCAGATGGCTGGTACACCTTAATCTCTTATCTTTTACTTGTTTCAGTCATTAGACTGTGCTCATGAGTTGCTTGAGGGTAACGCGACACGTGCCATTCGCCCTTCCTCGGCCTCTTTTTGATCCACGATTGCAGTTCGGTCAAAGAGACGAGCTGCGGGAAAGCGCGCCCCAAAAACAGTAACCACACCTGTTCACTGTCGTCTATGAAGCGCCGGAGATGTCGCAGTCTCAGCGCATGTCTACGCATCATTAACTACGGCATGCCCAGCCCTCCTTTTAGCGGGTGTTGGCAGCAAACATCGCCTGACCATCGGAACGCCTCCTTTCTACAAGAAGCGAAAGAGGATGCGTTCCAGTTTGATGATGGTAGGGTCGGGACAAGGCACAACGGTCAAGCGGTAGTAGATGATGGACGCGATGTATACGTTCGCCTCCTCCGCTCGACCTTTTAGGGATAGCTACCTCTCGGCCCATTGCTGCGTGAGAGTGGCCACCCTACTCGTTATCTCGTTCCAGTTCTTCTCCTCCATTTGGAGGTCCGAGCCGAACCAGACCCCAAGTAATTTAACCCGTCCCCGTCTGTCGGTCCAGCGCCCCACGACGGTGAGGCTGTTGGACGGCATGGGCTCGCTTCTCCAGGTGCCAAGCCGCAAGCCCACTGACTATTCCCGGTTAATTTTCGCTCCCGTTACCGCTTCGTATTCTTTTAGTGTTTCGCCGACCAGATCGATATGGCCGTGGCTAGACACTATGACGCCTTCTCCATAACCGGCAATGGCGATAGCATTAGCGATACTATCACCACCTTCAGCATCGCCAATACCAGCAGCCCCGGTTTCAACAACAATATCCTCGACAGCAGCAGCAACAACGGCAGTAATAACAACAACAGGTGCAGCACCGACAACACGCGCAGGAACGATAACTTTACCGACGCCAACACCAGCAGCTCCAGCCCCAGCAACAAAACCATCGGTGACAACAGCAGCAGGTGCAGCACCGACAACATGCGCCCACGCAAGTACACTGGATGTACTGGGAATTCTCTCAAGTAACGTTTCTCCAACCATAGGTCCTCCTTCAGAGTTTCGGAAGGGGATACGTAGCATCGCTGGCCAGTCACGTCTGGCAACTAGGTACGATGGGATCCCATACTCGACCTCATGGAAAATCCTCAAAAACCCAGGCCCCTACATCAACAGGACAAAGCGTTGGAAGCTATGCATAGCTGAACGCGCGAGAATCCTAAAAGACTCACTCGAACCATGGAGAATCGGAAATTTTCGGGCCAGATTTGTTTTCTACAAACGATGTGTGTGTGTGTGTGTGTGTGTGTGTGTGTGTGTGTGTGTGTGTGTGTGTGTGTGTGTAAGTAATGGTTATTACCTCCTCAACGTGGGTGTTCCGTACAGAACATTGTTACTACTTTTTTTAACCCCAAGAGGACATCTCCTCCCGTTGATTAACGACACACTATCTGTGTCCGTTCTATTGCAAACAAGTGAGTGAACAACTCCCATTCAGCTTTGACAGGAACCAATAGACCACCTGGTTTCGGGGAATTACCCTTTCTCGGTACTGGCTATACCTGCCTGCTAGATATGGCAGTCGTTCGTCCCAGTTCGCAAAATATATGTATCGTTAACCTACTGGAGGAGATGTCCTCTTGGGGTTAACAAAAATAGTAACAGTGTTTTGTACGGAACAACCACGTTTTTCAGTAGAATTACTTCTTACATCTCTTATAAAGATTTTAGAACTAGCTACTTTGCTTGTTGCATGATCAGTGGCTGAATGTCGCTTATTTATTTATATATTATGTACTGGGACGGATAACTGCCATGTCTAGCAGACAAGTGTACCAGTACTGAAGAAGGGTAAGACCCTGAAACAAGCTGGTCTACTAGTTCTGTCATTGTTGGATGGGAGGTGTTTCCCTTGTTTGCAATATAACATATACAGTGTGTCGTTAACCAGCTGGAGGAGGTGCCTTCCTCGGGTTAAAAAGAGTAGTAACAGTGTTCTGTATGGAACAACCACATTGAGAGTGTAACAACCATTATTTTTCTGTAGAGTTACGACTTGCATCCGTATAGTGATTTTAGAGCTGTGTGTGTGTGTATACACATACATATACACATACATACACACATATATATATTTATGTGTGTGTGTCTATCTTCTTATATAAAATAGATCTGTGTGTGTGTTCGCTTTTCACGCGAATTGCCTCCATACTTGGGATGCATGAATAATTTGACCTCGGATACATAATAGGATCTTCAGTTTATTTTCTTACTTATTAAAAATAAAAAATATTGCTTTCTATGCACTTCTTTAAAACGGTTTCTCAATGTCAGCTTCCGGTATTGACGTAGCAACGGCGAAATTTTCCGTTTTAATTTGCAATAACCTTCACTCTCTATTATAATGTTTTCATTTCAAGTTTTAATTCGCTATTTGCAAACAACTACGATAAATTACTGAAAGAAATATTTTCTAAGTTCACAACTTTAAATATTCGCTACAAGATAGTTTTTAATGAGCTTTTATTTATTACGATTTTTTCATTTCATGCTTATTTCATTCATTGTTTGCAATGTTTTCTCATTCTCACACACATACACACAAGTCAGTCACACACGTACGTTTGTATACATTTATATATGTAAATGTGTTTGTGTGTGTGTGTGTGAGAGAGAGAGAGAGAGAGAAAGTCAGTCAAGGGGTGCTGCCATGTATACATACATACATACATACATACATACATACATACATACATAAATACATATGCATACATCTTTTTGTATGTATTTGTGCGTGTTTGTGAGACAGAGAGAGAGTGGTGTCTACATGATACTCTCTCTGTCTCTCTTTCTCACTCTCACACACAGACGCACATATACATACAAAAAGGATGTATGTATATTTATTTATGTTTGTATGTATACATGACAACACATTCCTTCTCTCCCTCTCCCTCACACACACGTCTATTTCATCTGACGTTTGATTGTGTGTGTGTGTGTGTGTGTGTGTGTGTGAGTGAGTGTGTGTGTGCGCGTGCGTGCGTGCGTGCGTGCGTGCGTGCGTGCGTGCGTGCGTGCGTGCGTGCGTGCGTGCGTGCGTGCGTGCGTGCGTGCGGGGGACGTTCCCCAATCGCCATTTAGTTCAATCACTCTTGTGAAGATAATAACAACTCATTTTTTCATTTAATGCCCGTTTTAATTTTCGAAAAAGTTTCCAAGAACGATGTTCTCACTCTCTCCAAGAGGCGTCGGGACAGATGTAGATGATCAGTATTCTACAGTGAAGCAAAGACGAGCACAGGTAACCAGAATCAATGTGAATTTTGCAATTCTGTTAACTCTAGTATGTATGTTTGCAAATATATAAACAAAGGTTTATTTGCTGCAACATACACTGTTATGCAGAATGGCAGTCAGCGGATAACTAAAAACGACGAGAATGCACAGTATGACAGAGGAAGATACATCAGTACCAATGAGATTTTTTGGCGCATCTTCAATTTTATCTGAGTGTCCATCTACAGCAGTGTTTCTCGGCCTTTTTACCTTAGCATAACCTTTAAAATAAATTACGTCTCAAAGAAACCCTACTCCCAAAAAAATTATATACCATATATTTCTCATTTTTTCATCGTAGTTCACATGGTAGATATCATAAATATATATATAATATATATATATAATATATATATAATATATATATATATATATATATATATATATATATATACAATTGTTGTAAATTTATTTTGATAACATAATAGGTTGAATGGGATGATGTCAATATTACAATATTACAATAACCAATAACATGTTGTGCATGTATTGTAATATTACGATCATGAAATTAGCAGTAGTTTATCTCACTCTTTTTCGGGGAACCCCTAGGAACCTTTTGCAGAAACCCGCTTAAAAAACGCTGATCTAGAGAATGGCCATAGGGTTATCTTTACAAAACAAACAGCCTTGCAACACTTTCTGCAAAAGAAACTATTCTTGCTGCCTTTTTAAATTTGTGTCAACTAGATGAAGATGGAAGAAAACTCCTTTACCCACAATTACCCAAGTATTACACCCAGAGAAACAATAAATGACATAAGAGGAAACGAGAGGACGCTCTTGCAAGAGTTTGCAGTGTCCTCCAATCCTACTACTTTGCGGCTCCTTTTGCATGAAGTACGCGGTCCCAAATCATTCCAAGATTCGAGGAGGGTAAATGGTCATGCTATCAACAAGGTTTTTTTTTTAAATGATGAGCATTGGGACCTTGCATTAACTGAAGCATCAGTATCAAATTATCCAACCTTTTTGCAATTATACTGAACATGTGTCAACTTGGCAGTCCCCTACAGCTTTAGATGAAACATCATGAGGACATGGCTGAGAACTTAAAGTATGCAGTTCAACAGGCAAACCCAGATATCAATATTCAGTTTACTGAAACAATTTTTAACCAATCACTGATTGAAATTGAGGATCAAGATTTGGGAGGCAAAAATTTGCAAGAGTCTGGCTCTGGACTGCCAAAAACAAACCGTCAAATTAGTGATTTAACTTCAAGAGACATAGCAAGAGAGACAAATTATGACATCACATACTTGGCTGCATTTGTGAATGAACATGAGCCTAAACTTCTTCCAGAATGATGCTGTGCAGATGATCAAATTTTTCCTATATCATCATCATCATCATCATCATCATCATCATCATCATCATTATTATCATTACTATTCTTTCTTTCTTTTTTTTTTGTATTATGAATTCAGAATTGATTTCCCAATTGAAGAATAAATTGAATTTGGAATAACAAATTTCTATACAACGTATTTTGCTTTTCCCTTCCAATAGATAAGGAAAAATTTCCTTTCTGGGCACGCCGGGTGCCTTTGCTAGTGTATATATATAATAAAAAATTAATAAATAAAACATATGCATATATACATATATGTACGTACCTACATCTATATGTATATATACATGCATATATGGGTACAGGACACCAAAAAAACGTCGAACACAATGAGAAACGAAAACATAAACACAAAACCAAGAAAATGGACATTTTGTGTGTGTGTGTGTGTGTGTGTGTGTGTGTGTGTGTGTGTGTGTTGTGTGTGTGTGTGTGTGTGTGTGTGCGTGCGTATAAAAAATTTATAACGGCCGTATTTTTCAAATGATTTTCTCCAAACTGGTAACATACATTACTTATGTTCCAGAAACGGTTTTCGACTCTTAAATTGTTTCACATAATGAGTAACGCCCCCCTGGAGGCAGAAAATACTCGTTCCTGGGTTACGTGGAGAAGGGAAGTAACTCTTAACGAAGTAACTTTCGGA
Organism: Octopus sinensis; assembly: GCF_006345805.1. Lineage (NCBI taxonomy): Eukaryota > Metazoa > Mollusca > Cephalopoda > Octopoda > Octopodidae > Octopus > Octopus sinensis. The sequence continues at coordinate 81,667,528 of NC_042997.1, read as the reverse complement.
AATTGATTGTCTCCTTTATATCCATTGGTCAAAAAATTATCACAATCTCATCTAATATATAAAATAGAGATGTGTGTGTATTCGCTTTTCACGCGTATCGCTATGTCTCTATATCTCTCTATCTATATATCTCTGTTCATCTCTATCTGTATATCTATCTGTATCTATCTGTCTATCTATATCTATCTTATTTGTCTAACTAGCTAGCTAGCTCTCTCTCTCTCTCTCTCTCTCTCTCTCTCTCTCCCTCCTTATCTCTATATCTCACTCACTCTCTATTTTCTCACTTTCATTTTTCAGACGCTATTGTTTTCACTTTAAGTTCAACCGCTGTTGTTTTCCCTATAAGTTTTCAATCGCTATTTACAAACAACAACGACAAATTACTAACAGAAAGGCGCTTATAATTGCTGATGAAAGTAATTTCATACCTAATTTACAGACAGAAGTAACTTCGTAAATTTCACTTCAATCCGTATACTTCGTTAAATTTGCCTATAAATTTCTTATTTACTTTTGCAACGTTTTTTTTTGGGGGGGGGGTCGACAGAATTACTGATAAAAGTAAATTTATAATTTACTGACAGACGTAACTTCAAACATTTCACTTAAATCCGTACACTTAGTTAATTTCCCTAAAAATTTCTTATTTTCTTTTGCAACGGTTTTGTGCTTTTCTGTTGATAACGGCTTTTTTCTTGTTCCTTCGGTACTGGCTTTTCTGTTCACTGACAAATTGCGCTTCAACCCGTACAATTCTTTTTTTCCGTAAAAATTTCTTATTTACTTTCTGCCCGTAGTATTAAGAAATATAATTTCCATTACCCAGTTATTTTCATTGTTTACTATCTTCTGCACTCGTGTATTTCTGTATACGTATATAACCATGTCTAGAAGGAAAGAATCAAATTTGTCTACAATGTCAAGATCAGCCAAAAGAATGTGTCTGTCCAGAAAAAAAGAAATAGCTGCAGAAAGGGAAGTATACCAAGAAACGAATTGACTGCAATGCAAAAGCCAAAGCATCTCAAAGTAATAAACAGGGGTATGCACGGCTGACAAGGAATATGATCTTCACTGCAGAACGAAGAGCAGTCGCAACAGCTCAGAGAAGCAACTTCTATGAAGCAGCTTTCAAATATGATCCAGCAGTCCATTATGCAGATGACACTAGAGTTCTCATTGGTGCAATGACAACTGAGTGCATACATTGTAAAGCAAGAAAGTGGCCTGGAGAGACACCTGCATTGTGCTGCAGTGATAGAAAGGTTAAACTCCCTGAAATCCCCCAACCTCCAGAGCCATTGAAGGAAATGTTGTCATCAACTGACCAAGATTCCAAGCACTTCCAAGACAAAATTAGACAATACAACGCTGCACTACAGATGACATTATTTGGAGCCACAAGAGATTTAACTGTGCCAGGATTCATGCAAACTTTCAAGATCCAATGTCAGATTTATCATCAGATTGGCTCTCTTTTCCCTCTGTCAAATGAATCACCAAAATCGGCCTTTCATTGTTTATAATCTGTATCTGTTTTTTGGTTACGAAATAAGCTACACATAACGTGTTTTTGACTTACGTGTATTTACTTTATATACATATATGAGTTGAAAACTGTCTTTTAACAATTCACTTAATGTCTATGTTCCATGGTAGCATGGGTTGGGGAGTTATTAATGTAGAAAGTTGGCTTTTCAGCTACTAGCAGTTGATACCTGCGTAATCTAGACGACGTTTTTAAATTTCATTCTTCCCTTTAACCCGGGCAACGCCGGGTATATCTGCAAGTATATGCGCGCACACACACACACATACACACACACACACACACACACACACACACACATCAGTCATGATGGTATTTTGATATCCAGCACGAATCATCATGATACAGGTAACTCTTTTCAAATACAATTTTAATTTTTGTGCTCTCCAAGGCCTTAGACTGTTCACCAATTCATCAAGATGTTCCTGAAAAGTGGAGATAAAAATAGCGTCATATCTATTCTGAATACCTTGTATTTATTTTGTCTGCGTATCCTGGTAGTCGTTATTTGAGTAACAACTGCTACGATAAATTTCTTCTTGCCCTGTGCCTTCTCTCTCTTTCTTATAAAAAGATAAGACCGATGAAGGACGCCGATATTTGTCAATTTGAAAACCACTGGGATAGACACACAACATTTGTAAACTAAAAGATGTTTCTTTAAAAACACAAATCATTTTAAAAACATTACTTTCTTAAGATGAAAATAATTTTACTTTTTGGTCTAGTCTTACATTTTTAGAAACAAATTTCATTTAAGATTTTTTTGAAAATATTTCTCAGAAATACATCTTTTTATATAGAGTTGCTGTTCTTGTTGTTAATATTGTTTGCCCCTAAGTAAGACTTGGCTTAGCAGATCTATAGTCAAAGGCATTCCAATCATAATCCTGTCCTTTTGTATATCTACGACTACATTGTCTAATGTGTCCTCTTTTTTTTATGATGGAAGGCTGCTATTTGTTGGTGATTTAACCGCAATTTGCAACTGGTTGAGGATTTCTCATTGATTCGTATCTACAAGTGTTTATGAAAGTGGTCAGGAAAGAGGAAGTCAAACAGGGCTAATTTTTATTTCCTTCCCGATAGAATTCTTCAGCTGCCGAGTCTAAGCTAGTGCTGGCTAAAACGAATAGGGCCTCAGTCTAAAGAATATAAAGTATTTACTTTCTCTATTTTCCGTGTTCACATCCACCTAAGCGCCTTCTGTTCGTTTTCTTTCTCGTGGCCAATAAAAGAAAGATTCGATCTACCTAACTTCTCTTTGAAACCAAAGAAATGTCATAGGCGCAGGCGTGGCTGTGTGGTAAGAAACTTGCTTCTCAACCACATGGTTCTGGGTTCAGTCCCATTGCGTGGCACTTTGGGCAAGTGTCTTCTACTATAGCCTCACGCCGACCAAGGCCTTATGAGTGGATTTGGTAGACGGAAACTGATAGAATCTCGTCGTATACATATGTATATATTTATGTATATATATTTATGTATACTACAAAATTAGAAAATGGAGAAACATACTTAAATCAATCAAACATCAACCATCAGATGATACCCAATCAATACTTTATGTATATATATTTATGACATCGCTTGACAACCGAAGCTGGTGTGTTTAGGTCCTTAGCGGTTCGGCAAAAGAGACTGGTAGAATAAGTACTGGGCGTACAAAGAATAAGTCCTGGAGTCGAGTTATTCGACAAAACCCCTTTAAGGCAGTGCTCCAACATGACCGCAGTTAAAATGACTGAAGCAAGTAAAAGAATAAAAGAATGTCTATGTAAGACATTTCTTTTTATTTAGCTCGGAAAACACTTTATTTTCAACGCCATTATCAAGTTATTGGCCAGGAACAGCATTCAGAACATAATCTTTATAGGCTAAATTCATATAAATTGGTTTTATCGAGCAATATTATGCACCTACCATTAATTTATCACATATGTTGAACATTAAATATATAATGCCAGAGTAGACTTCTTGAAGCTGTAAACGTGTATAAACTCTGTGCTGGTAATGAACAACTGTTGCTATACGATTTACATTGAGTAACTCAATATTACATGAGACAATTTGAAAACGTTCAAGTATCACATCCCAAATATAACATGTAAAACGAATAAAAGATTCTTTGTGTGATCCTTTAACATGTCTGAAATAATGGCCAGCTTTTATTTAAATCATACACTACCATTTTTAAAAAGGTATATCCGAATACAGTGAAAGGATGAGTACTGGATTCGATGCGTTCGGCTGAATCCTTCAATGCGGTGCCCCAGTGTGGCCGCAGTCCAGTGACTGAAACAAGTAACAGAAATGAATGCTGAAGTATCTGAAGTATCTATCATGGAAACATGATAGGCTGGAACACCTTTAACCATAGGTCTGTTCAATAGGGTTGACTTAAAGCTAATCCCCACCACTACCACCCAAAGCAGCAACAACAACATGTAGTAAAAGAGGATAAGAGTGAGATAAACGCTTGTCTGATAATCTATATCAACTGGAGTAAAAAGGAGATTGAATTTATTTTCTTATATTTTCTAAAAAAGAAAAAACAATGTAGAATTGTGTTTAAACTGTGGAACAGTCAGTTTGATCGGCCATTTCAGCAAAGACGGGGATTAGCTTAGGGACTGATGATGTCTTAATACCTCAAGGAACAAAATTTCAATCGAATGTCTCTCGAGGAATATTTCTTATAAATTATATTTTCTGTTATTACTGTTCGATTTTTGTATCCTTTTCTTTTGATGCGATATAATGTTCTTCTGTGATCACTTTAAAATATAACTGAAATATATATTTTAAAGTAGTCATTGAAGTAAGTAACCATGTGAAGGCACATGGCTCCGTAGTTAGAGCGTCGGGCTCACAATCATAAGGTAGTGAGTTCAATTCCCGGACCGGGTTGTGTGTTGTGTTCTTGAGCGAGACACTTTATTTCGCGTTGCTCCAGTTCACTCAGCTGCAGAAATGAGTTGCGACATCACTAGTGCCAAGGTGTATCAGCCTTTACCATTTCACTTGGATAACTTCGATGGCAAGGAGAGGGGAGGTTGATATGCATGGGTGACTACTGGTCTTCCATAAACAACCTTGCTCGGACTTGTGCCTCGGAGGGGAAATTTCTAGGTGCAGTTCCATGGTCATTCACGACTGAAGTGGGCCTTTCTTTTTAAGTCATAGAGGAACAGCTTACTGAAGCCGTAATCATTTAATCCTTTGCCTGTCCTGTGTTTCACGACATATTTCCCTAGCGCCTTTGCCCCATATGTGACACACATTCTTGATTTTTTTTAAATCAGCAGAGTAAGATGAGACTTATGAAAGGAAAATTTTGTATTACTCAGAATGTACGGAACAGGAGCTAGCTAAAAGTCTGAAAAAAAAGCATTAAAACACGCGTTTAGGACAAACTTGTGAAAATGATATGTACAGGCAGAGGGTTAAGCAACTGAACACCAGCTTAGAACAAATCTAAAGGTTCAGGAATCATAAGTAATCGTTAATCTAGTTAATCTAGTCTAATAACACTAGTGCCACTCTGTGCAAGTTAACAGTGTTGAGCGTACACTGCTGTCATTTTTGCATTGATCTAGGATAATATCAAGTGTATAAAGAAAATAACAGACAGCAGCAACACTTCCAATTAACAAATTATCCGCTAAGATTCTCTCAGCCATTCTATCTTTATATATGCATGCACATCTCCATTTGTCTCTGTTTCTATCAAGGTTTGTTAGAAGTTGCTGGTATCGTTATAAAAATTCATCAACTTACTTGAAGAAGTGTTGCTCGAACTCCTTGACATCGTTTCCACTTCACGTGATCAAGGTAATTCGTACTCTTATCGCATTTACCAAGTAAATGTTTATTCCAACAAACCTATATTGACATTGTTTAGTGAAAAAAATTCCATTGCTTCAAGATGAAAAGTATTTCTCTTAATATCAAACACCATTTCAAACAACTGACATATAACCCTTTGAAATGCGAGTGTGTGTGTATGTATGTCTCTTCTATTTTTTAATTATTATAGATCTACAGAGGAAGGAGTCGGTTTCCAACAAAGACTCAAGTTCTATCTTTGGGATGTAGTTAACCCAGATAAATATGTATGTATGTATGTATGTATGTATGTATGTATGTATGTATGTATGTATGTATGTATGTATGTATGTATGTATGTATGAATGAATGAATGAATGAATGTTATATATACTTGTGTGTATATGTATTTTAGGATGGGGTATTTATGTTCTTATCATTTTTAGAAGTCAACTAAAAAGTGATAAAGCCCATTTGAAAATAGGTCAAGATAGCTCTTGGGGATTGTGAATATCTGAGGGCATGTGTAGATGTATATGTGTACTTGTGTGTGCGTGCTTGTATGTGAGTGTCGGTACACAGGTACTCATATACAGAATGTAGGTGCACTTGCACTCATGTAGTGAATGCGGAGATACTTGCACTCATGTAGTGAGTGTGGAGACACTTGCACTTATGTAGTGTGTGGACACTTGCACTCATGTAGTGAGTGTGGAGACACTTGCACTCATTTAGTGAGTGTGTGGACACTTGCACTCATGTAGTGTATGTACGAGCCACGTTAGTACACAACCATGTGTGTCTCATTGTTGTTTTAAGTGCGTGTATGTGTGTGTGCGGCTCTTTACCTTTTGACTGACAGATTTAAAAAATAATTTTTTTGTAACTAAACACTTTCAAACTTCGGACACAGGTAGAATCTTTTACTCTTAGCGTTTTTGAGAAAATCCTATAATTAGTAGTATTTCGGTAATTTCAACCAATCAATGACGTGTATTCAGTTGAATAAAATTACTGCCGTTGTTTGTCAACAACTATCGGCGGTGTATTTTTCGTTTGTCACTGTTATTTATGACATCGTTCGTGCGTTTGTATTGGTTTTAAGGTTTTAGGGTTAGGGTTAGGGTTAGGGTTTTAGGGTTAGGGTTTTAGGGTTGGGGGTTAGGGTTTTAGAGTTAGGGTTGGGTTTTAGGGTTTGGGTGATAGGGTTAGGGTTAGGGTTAAGGTTTTAGGATTAGGGTTTTAGGGTTAGGGTTGTCATAAATAACAGGGACAAACGAAATATACACAACCTGAAGTTCTTGTTGACAAACAACAGTAGTAATTTTATTCAGCTGAATACACGTCACTGATTGGTTGAAATTACCGAAATACGAGAACTTCGTAAATATAAGTTTTTTTCTCAAAAATGCTAAGAGTAAAAGATGTTTTATATGACACATTCTACCAGTGTCCGAAGTTTGAAAGTGTTTAGTTACAAAAATTATTTTTAAAATCTGTCGGTGAAAAGGTAAAGATCCAGAAGCTTTGACCTGGTTACAACATTCTCAAAGGATATAGGGTTGGAAATGGTCAGGACAAATGTTGCTATATGGTTGTGAAAAGAGGGAAAACTATAAAACAGACTAACATCTCCATCAATGACTTAATTATTTCCCTGTATCTGACGAGGAATGTTATAGGTTCCTTGGGGTGGATGAAAACATATCTTACGATGTAACAAGACACGTGTCGCTAAAAAAATATTACAACCGTTTAAAGGAAATACGGACCTTGGAACTCTCTGCATTTAATAAAACTGTGGCCTGCAATGTATTTGCAGTGTCAGTACTCATACCAACATTTGGTATACTTGATTGGACGCTTGATGAGAACCAAGCAACTGATGTGAAAACCCGGAAGGTACTAACTAGTACACATAATTTCCATATCAACAGTGATGTAGACCGGCTCAACGTAAAATGAAACCATGGGTGGGGGCAGAGGCTTAACATCGATCCAAACTGCCTTTGAATGTCATATATCCTTTCGGCAACATCTTTTAACCACCAAGTGTCGAAGTGCGTCCCTTATGATCGTCTCCAAAGTTATAATTACTTCAATAGGAATATCCCAAAGAGATACTATTTCTGAAATTCTGTTTGTTTTGGAATTAAATTCATTATCATTCCTGCTACAAAAATTGAAGGCTACATGCTAGGGTCTGTAACTTCTGGAGATATTAATGTACTCCATAATTTCAAACAGCTGAAGTAAATAACAACGTTTTCAATTTACAGAGGAATAAAATTTGGCCAAAAGTAGTGTTCGTATATGATTACTGAGCGTGAAAAATCAGTCCCCCAGACACAAAACTTGTGCATCAATGGTCTCACTATTTCTCTTGCTCCACACAAAGAATGCTACAACTATCTAGGCCAGTGGTTCGCAACCCTTTTATTTAAATGAGTTTTCCCACAGACCTCTTTTAATGTATTTATCCTTATGGATATATATATATGAAATTTTGGATTTAGTTCTCGGAACCCCACTACTACCTTTGTAGACCCCGGGTTGGGAACCAATGATCTAGGCATTGATGAAGACATATCATACGAAGGTGCTGGGAATTAAGATAGCGTGACCCGAGAATATTATACCAGACTTTATTGCTGTTGGAACTTTCTTTTTATAACAAGATAATATCCCACAATGCATTTTCAGTACCAGTGCTGATTTCATCATCTGGGATACTTGACTAATCTGTAGAGGACATTAAAACCCACAAGATCCTGGTATCAGCTGGAAACTTCCACGAAAATAATAATATCGACAGGCTCTAATAAGAGATGAAGGAGGTAGGGGCTTGAGATCACTATAGACAACCTTCAAATGTCGTGTAGTCTCACTCAGCGCCTATAAGGCAACAGCAGCAAAAATAAATACATAAACTCAGTCGTCTACTATTTATACACATAAACAATCATGTGGAAGTAACAGATGTTGTCTAGGTTGAAGGCGAAGGTGATGATACTGATGCTGATGACAATGATGACTCCATGAAAGAAAGACAGTGGTCGGAGTTGTAGATAACATATTCATTTCACCATGATGGCGGCGAGCTGGCAGAACCGTTAGCCCGCCGGGCGAAATGCGTAGCCGTATTTCGTCTGCCGCTACGTTATGAGTTCAAATTCCGCCGAGGTCGACTTTGCCTTTTATCCTTTCGGGGTCGATAAATTAAGTACCAGTTACGCACTGGAGTCGATGTAATTGACTTAATCCGTTTGTCTGTCCTTGTTTGTCCCCTCTATGTTTAGCCCCTTGTGGGTAATAAAGAAACATATTTATTTCACCATTACAAATAATTAAAGCCAAACCACGACGGGCAGGCGTATATAAAAACAGTCGGAAAACATACGAGGGTAGATTGGATAGATAGCGTTGGACTTACATATTCCTATATTCCCTATCGTTCGAGCAACAGTAACTAAATAGATTAATTGATATTGAAATGGAAGTGAGTGAATGAGGTTACTTAAGCCGCTGCATGTAGAATAAATATTAGTTGTCTCCCATACACTATGGGAGATAACTATACGTGCGTACGTGTTTTAACAACAATATTGAATTATGAAAATATTGCAGTAGTCTTCTTAATGTAATGCAATGTGATGAAATGTAGTGCAGTATTGTTAAAGATATTGTATACATAGCACTATTGAAATAAATAAAGAGAGATGCTTTGTTTCTCGCAGTAACTGCTGGAGCTACTCAGAGGTTTTGCAAGCTCTTCTAAATCACTCGCAATGTTGTAAACCTTGACGTATCGTCAGTAGGTATCTCAGGGTCACGAGCGTTTCAACCCTTAACCTGTACGCTTTGCTTGAGTAGGGTATTGTAGACTGAACTAGTTTTCGCCTGCAGCAGGGTTCCGTTTGCGGTCTCTTATCCACCATAACCTCCTTGAGCTGGTTTCATCTGCCGTGCCTAACTCCTTGGTAGCTTTCTTCACTTGTTTGTATTCCAACCAATCTTCTGAAAGAAATAAGGCGCCAACTTCAATGGAGAATGAAGCCAATTACCATTCTTTGACAAGGGTCTGATCGACCAAGTTTCGATATTTGGTTTTCTTTAGCTGATGAGAAGTATCGAATCTATCCTCCCAATGCACTATGAGTTCGACCACGATGATTGTTTTTTGTATTCCTGGAGAGCAGGGACATGTCTGGTTGGAATGATGTTATCACTATCTCCTCTGGAAAGATGAATCTAACCTTTAGGTCCATCATATGGAGTGTTTTTATGCCTCAAGTTAATGCTAACATTATATATTTCAACAGTTATTGTCTGTAATATTAGATTAGCTCTCACAGACTACATAGCTACTTAGTAGAATTTTAATGACAATTAAGAGGGACCGGGGCCTATATGATATGGTACAGCAAGTACATCGATTTAGGAAGCCAAGAACAGTACTGTAACTATCTGGGAGAAGCCTCTAAAAAAGAAAACAGAAACTTATAGCTTCCTGGATTTTAAACGGAGCTCGAAAGCATATTCGTTTCACCTTGAAAAATTTCTCTTGAAGAACCTTTGAGGGGCAACAGGAAAGCATTCTTTCTTATACAGCTACTGCTAAAGTATAGTTTACAAGTTCTAGCCAGGATATTTAATCATAATAATAATGAAATTATTGTACACAGTGCTCAGATGCACCACAACTTGTCAGAAAGTGCATATAAAGTACATGCAGTAATGTAGAAATGTCTGGAAAGCGAACAATGTATGAGTCAGATACATGCTTGTGTGTGTATGGAGGGGAGAAAATCAAGTGTAGTGTTGGCGAATCTCAGGAAGTATGGAAGTTTTGAAGGATGCAGTGCTCCGACAACTAACAACTGATGCCGGCAGATTGTACAGATTGATTAGCTTTGCTAGGAATAAAATACCAAAAGGAAACCTTTAAATACATATCTCTTCTTTCTTTCCCTTTATAATTCAAATGCTTTCCAGTCTAATGAGAAACAATATATTTATAGATTTTTTAGTTGCATTCAAACTACAACTTATTCGGCGCCAACTGAAACACGAAATTTTATAGAAGGGTGTGATTGATTTTATTATTATCCATACAGACGAACATAGAGGGGACAGTACAATATGATCTGGGGGTCATATATAACGAATGAGTTGGTTAAAAATTTAATTTTACAGATGGGTGTGATTGGAGGTGTAGTAGCTCTATTTCTCGTAAATCACTTTTGTGTTCCTCCTATACAGTTATATGACTAGTAGTCTTAATTAGGCTAAACAGCGACTGTGCGACTATTTCAAGGGAATTCATTATTAAATTTAACCCACAGAGGTTATTTCCCTCTACCAATTTTTTTAACACACTACTTTGTATGTGTGCATAATTTATTCCAAAATAAGAATACTAAAATAGCATAAACCAGGAATACAAAACATATTTTCACAATATTAGTTTTAAAAGACTGGGTAAAACTTTGATCATTCATATTGGTTATTAAACATCGTTTAGGATATGTATGCCATCAAAATGTCAAAATTGATGTCGATTTTAAGAAAAACAATTGCATCAATAACCAATTGGAGGAAACTTTTTCAGGGTTTAAAAACGGTAGTAACGTCGAGCAACCATATTGATACGGCGATAAACACTACTTCTCGGTATAGTTACTACTACTTTCATCTCTTTAGAGATTTTCTATGCTTGTTCATAATTGGCTTCAAAGTATGTTATTTACTCAATGGGGAGATAGGGAGGATTTTACAAAAGAAACACCTCTAACACACAAACAGGGAAAATGGTTGATCGTTATTAACAATCTATATTATAATAAGCTGATGAGGGAGTCTCTACATAGTCGACCAATCCTCTAGAAATAGCAGCTAAATTCTCCCACATATATTAGCAAACATCTCACATTTTCTGATCCTCATATTAGTTTTTATGGGGTTTTTTCCACAAGCAAGCCACACACTAACATGAAGCAATGTCTCCTTCAACTTTTTGCAACTAAGAATATTTCTGCAATTGATTCTGTTCTTATCTAATCAAGAATCAACTCTGAGGAAACCTATTTTCGGGCACATTCTGGTCAAGACAAACCTCTGGCTCTAGCTCTCTCAATCACTATCCAATTCTCTTTTTTTTAATATTATCTTGCTCACCACTTTACTTTCTCTCTCTCTCTCTCTCTCTCTCTCTCTCTCTCTCTCTCTCTCTCTCTCTCTCTCTCTCTCTCTCTCTCTCTCTCTCGCTCTCTTTCTCTCTCATAAATGCATGTTCCATATCAGTTACCTTTTCTTTTTCTCTCCGTCTTTAAAATTCCATAGCAAAGTGACAGTTTTAGCAGAAGACTTGTTTGACATAAAAACTGATTTTAACTGATTTTAGTATATGATAAATTTAATGGAAGCAAGTTCAAATTACAGTCACAATTAGATGTAATCAATTTTTGCAAGAAATTGGCAACAAATAATGCTTCCACAGAAAAAGCAGGCTTACAGCATATATACATTTTAATCTGCTTTACAAATAAAATATTCACTTCAATCAAATTGATTCCATCATATCTGCAGTTTCTCAGCCCCTGCAAGGGAGAAAGAGCTATTCAATATTGTTAAAATCCAGTTAGTTTATGGCAAACAAAAAATGCATCAAATAGTTTCTCAGGCCATTTGTAAAGGAGATACAAACAGGGGGATCTGGCCCTCCCTCTTTGACAAGAAAAGCAGCAGAATATGGTGGTTTCCAAAAGTCGGTTGGATAGCATGAAATGGACAGCAGATAGGCAGCTCCCTACAACCCACTCCTGGCAGAAACATTTATTGCATACATTATTTTTTTACTTCCACAATTCAATAAAGTCCATCAAAGACAGAAATGTTTTAGCCTAATACAAAGAAATTTTAAAATCAAATATTCTAACTTAAATTTTTTTAAATTGCAATAAAAAGCAAAAAATATAAAGATACAAAAAAGAACACACACTATTTGATGAGCAATTTCAGAAATTTATTTTGATCCAAATTTTTCCCAAATACCTTCAGTTTCATTTTTCTCAGCTTTTGTTTGGTAGTTAGTCACATAGCTGGTCAATATCTGTTTTCCCTAATATACAGACAGTCAACATTTGCCTGCCATATTAAAAGCAGTAAAGGATTGTAATCATTGATAAATTTTTCAGATGATTTTCTTTGAAGTCGATGAAGCCTTTTAACCCCTTTCCCATTTTTTCTTAATTTGACACTTTCAGCAACAGTGAAGAAATTGAATATTCCTGCAAACTTAGAAAAGCCAAATCAACATTTTTTGACAATTTTTTTTCCTTTACCATAAATTCTCCAGCAAGTTTTGCTGCATGAATTCATTTAAAAACAACTGACCAAATTGTAAAGAGTGAGGCTAAATACTGAACATGGCAAGCTGCAAGTAATATATTGTTCTATAACAAGTAATCTATTGTTCGCTAACAGCAACAGCATCATTTACACACAAAAGGCTTGATTTGACAGTCTAAATATACTCTTTACTCTTTTGCTCTTTTACTTGTTTCAGTCATTTGACTGCGGCCATGCTGGGGCACCACCTTTAGTTGAGCAAATTGACCCCAGGACTTATTCTTTGGAAGCCTAGTATTTATTCTAATGGTTTCTTTTGCCAAACCGCTAAGTTGCAGGGACGTAAACACACCACCATTGGTTGTCAAGTGATACTGGGGGGACAAACACAGACACACAAACATATACACACACACATACATATATATATATATATATATATATATATATATATACATATATACATATATACAATGGGCTTCTTTCAGTTTCCGTCTACCAAATCCACTCGCAAGGCTTTGGTCAGCCCGGGGCTATAGTAGAAGACACTTGCCCAAGGTGCCATGCAGTGGGAAGGAACCCAGAACCATGTGGTTCGTAAGCAAGCTACTTACCATACAGCCACTTTATAACAATCTTTGAAGCACCAAGAGAGTTGGTATTTTATAGAAAATAAAGGTAACTGCAAATGCAAAATAGCCATGAAAACAGCTTAGAAGATTGGCTAAATACACTCAGAAAACAAAATAAAAGTGGTCAGCAAGCCACTACAGAGAATCAAACTCTGTACCTCTAAAATTCTGATTAAGTGCTATGTACCATTAAGCAAGCAACCCCATCATCATCAAGATCCCTTAACTAATGCAGCCAGTCATTGGAGTGCCACTCTAAATGCTTTAATAGCAGTTGCCACTAGTGTCCATTCTCTGTCATGTGTAGTAGGCTCACCATGTTGTGTCCAGACCTTAATGTTGTCAAACCAGAATTTTCTCTGTCTGCCTCCCTTTCACCCTCCCTCAGATATACCCTTTAACCTAGAAGATGATATAAACTCCCTGACCAACAACATTAAAGAAGCACTCCAGGAAATGCCTCTAGAAGCCTTGTGAGTGGATTTGGTAGACGGAAACCGAAAGAAGCCTGTCGTATATGTGTGTGTATATATATATATATATATATATATATATATATATGTGTGTGTGTGTGTGTGTGTGTACTAGTGTGTATATGTTTGTGTGTCTGTGTTTGTCCCCCCAACATCACTTGACAACCGATGCTGGTGTGTTTACGGCCCCCATAACTTAGCAGTTCAGCAAAAGAGACCAATAGAATAAGTACTAGGCTTACAAAGAATAAGTCCTAGGGTCGATTTGCGTGACTAAAGGCGGTGCTCCAGCATGGCCACAGCACAGTCAAATGACTGAAACAAATAAACGAGTAAAAAAAAAGGGGATTCAATTTGGTTGAGAACTGAATTTGTGATGAAACCTAGAAATGCTCATGAATGACTAAAAGTTAACTTTAAGAATAAATTAATCCACTGCAGTGGGTTAATGATACATTTTTACATTCTCTCACTCACTCACACACACACACACACACACACACACAAACACACACTTAATTATATTAATTTGCTACTATATCTTGTAATAGACATGTAGCATACACTCAAATGAAATTCCTCTGTCCCCTTTATTATATATACGTGCATTCAAATGTAGTAGGTAACAGTTAGTCTTTGGCCACTATTTGGACCCCATTGTGTCCACTACTCTGATATTGGCACAAGTTGTCTCTTACTCTGTTGCACCAATTTGCTGCATATAACCAATTGGAGCCTCTAAATAAAATCATGTCAGGGTCAACAATTTGTAAATGGCTGAGGTGTGTGTTCTACATCAGGTTTCCAATTTGTAATGACAGTGCAATGCAAGGTGCCAAGAATGGCTCTTTAGTACATCACGAAGACCCGCTTAACTACCGACCGGTTTCCCTTACATCAACAATCAGCAAGATGTTCGAAACCATCCTTAAGAAAAGTATGATGCTCCACCTCCTAAACACAGCCTCGATCACTGATTCCCAACACGGCTTCGTGCCAAAGAGATCATGCTTGACCAACTTACTAGTAATGGAAGAATTGGTGACGCGCATCCTCGATGATAGTGATGCTGTTGACATCGTTTTATTGGACTTTGCCAAAGCTTTTGACTCGGTAAACCACCGCCTACTACTTGTCAAGCTTCAAGCATATAGTTTCCATCCGGATATTGTACGATGGGTTGGTGCCTTCCTCTCAGATCGCTCCTTCCAAGTTCAAGTTAATGGTTCGCGGTCCGACGTCTCCAGTGCGAGCAGTGGCGTGCCTCAAGGTTCAGTGCTTGGGCCCTTGTTGTTCTTAGTCTTCATAAATGACTTGCCCGACGACCTCACGCAACACACCCTTCTATTTGCTGACGATATCAAACTGGTCGCTCCTCGCGGTAGTATAGAGGATCTTCGTCGATGCCTCCACCAAATTTGGAAGTGGTCTAACGATTGGGACCTGTGTCTGAACGTGTCAAAGTGCTGTCATCTGCCTGTCGGCTCTACTCCTGCAACTCAACTTGATTTCGAGCCGGGTCGTCTGCTGCTGGAGAGGACCGATCAGGTAAAGGACCTGGGTATCTTGGTGGATTCCTCCTTTTCGCCTTCGGCCCAGTGCGTCCATGCTGCCAACAAAGCGCGCGGAATTCTGTTTTTGATTCGACGGTCATTCGGAATGCTCACAGCAGCCATATTCCTACCACTCTATGTCACGCTGGTGAGACCCATATTGGAGTATGGGATTCAAGCCTCTTCTCCTTATCTACTCAAAGACATACAGCATCTCGAAAGAGTCCAGAGGCTGGCTACCCGCATGGTTCATGATCTCGAATATTTGTCCTACGAAGAAAGGCTGAGGACGCTCGACCTTTATTCTCTTGAAAAACGATGCCGCCGTGGTGATCTCATTCTCGCCCACAATATCATAAGCGGAAAGTGTAACCTCTCGAAAGAGCTGTTCTTCACTCCTGCTCTGGAGCGTCGGCTGCAGAGTCATTCCGAAAAGCTCTACCTGCGACAATTTCATCTCAATTGAAGGAGAGGAGCCTTCTCCGTCCGGGTTGCGGATCCGTGGAACAAGCTGCCAGACGAGATGGTGAAGATGCCGACGACCGCTTTGTTTAAAGCCTCCCTGGACCTCAAGTGGCCTGAACTCTTTACATGAACACCACCCTGTACTTAACTCCATGTCCCCCTACATGGCCTTGCTATTTGCTTTTGAGCCAAATTAACTAACTAACTAACTAACATTCAATACAATAAATATACATTGAATAGTACATATAAGCACCAGAGAGAAAAAGGAGACACAACTGAGAAGAATGTTTAAGGAAAGGTTTATTGATATATGTAAACATGTGTGTCTGTGTGTGCATCATATATACAGAATAATAGACAGGCCATCATGAGAACAAATGTATGTATGCATGTGTGTTAAGAACATATAAGAATAACAATGAAGAAGAAGAAAACAGTGAAAGAGTCTATAGCCATCGAAGTGAGAAGTTCATAGACACAAGGATGAGAATACCAGTTCATAGTTAATTGTACGTGGTAGTTGAAATACTGTATCAATAAGTTGCAGCCATGATGCTGAGCCAGTTGCAGGTACATGTCGTATATGAAGTTGTGGCTGTGATGCTGCTGCCTGGGCCCAGTTGGTACAGGAGTTCTTGCAGGTTGTATATTTGCTGTTAATCCATGGTGAAGTAATTCACGAACAGTGAAGTAATTCACGAACAGTGAAGTATTGGAACCTGGGCAAGCTGCTTGTTGCTTGCTGAGGTGTGTACATAGAGAGATGATGTTGATGATGTTAAGATGATGGTGGCGATGAAGACGGAGGTTGCCTGCTATTAGACAAAGTTGGTAAGTCTCAACATAGCTGCTGTGGTGTTGTCACTGGGACTGGCTGCATCTTGTGTGGTCAGTGGCTGGGCCTAAAAAGGTCTGGAACCAAAAGACCTTAAGACGAGGAGAAGCTGAGTTTTTATAAGGAGTTGTAGGCTCAAAACTTGGTTGAGAACAAGCTGTCTCATGTGATCGTATTTATAAGCTCCGATTGGTTATACGTGGCAAACTGGTGCGACAAAGTAAGAGACAAATTGCATCAATACGAATCAGTTGCAAAATAGAGTCTGTTGGTGATTTGGCTGTTATTTCTGCTCTCATATTTTTTTAACTTTCATGTTTCATTTTAAAGAAAAAAATACTTTCAGTTTTCAAAAAAAAAAAAAAGAAAACTTTAATTTCACTTTGTCACAGTATACCACGTTTTACTGTGAATGTGAATTGTAAATCAGTTTCAACAAAACAGAAAGATAATTTTAGTAAATCAATGATAGATTAATTAGCTATATTATATTTCTGATTTCAGAATTTTTTTGTTCAATACAGGGATGATGGTAAATGATAATACTTTGAAAACTTACGACAGAGCAAAATAGAGATGGCAACATTTGAGCTGACTAATTAAGAATTATGGGATTGTTGATATGTTTTGGTCCGAATTTTTACAGGTCAAAAAGTCAAACCCATTCAACCTTTTAGCCTGTTGCATTAGACTAATTAATTACATCAATTACAAAGAATTGTTGAAGGGGAAGGGAAGCCAAAACAGGCATTTTTCTGAAAGCATGTCTTCTGTAGATATTTAATTCAGATAAAAAAGAATCTTACAGGCATTGAAAGATAGGAAGGGTAGGGGGAACAAAAGATTTCATATGCCTTTTTCTTTAAGTATGCCTCGTGAAAGCAAAATAGAAACACAGCAAAGTATCAATCTGGATGGGTTTCCTTTGAAACAAAGTAACTATTTTAGCTTAGTTTTAATGATTTGGGCAACCTTTCAATGTGGTTATAAATACATTACGTTCTTAAATTGATTTTTTAGCTATATAAAAATCAACAGACATGCAGTGCATGACTAGCATGTCTTGACTGCACACCACTGATATATATATATATATATACACCATCATCATCATTATCATCATGAGAGAGAGAGAGAGGTGGGGGGAATGTAGGGACATTAATTATGAATATCAACAAGAGAGCTGAGGGAAAGTCGACTTTTACTTCAAATCTAACAAACATGTGTTAATAAGGATTTGTTTCAACTAGGTGCTTAAAACATTTTTTTTTTATAGGATACCCAGTGTAAGCAATATGGTGAATCCTAAAATATTAAATGTTTTTATAAAATAAGGCCCAGTAAGGATGAACGTTAAAGGCTGCACCAGCTGTATTTAGAAACTAAACAGTTAAGAATGAATTAATTACAGTAAAACCTCAGTTATCTTAACTGTCTTCATTTGTGGTATCCTTTTCTTCTTTTACTTGTTTCAGTTATGGGACTGTGGCTATGCTGGCGCACCACCTTGAAGGGATTTAATCAAACAAATCAACCACAGTACTTCCTTTTCTTTTTAACTCTAGCACTTATTCCATTGATCTCTTTTGCCAAACCACAAAGTAACAGAGAGGGTGGGACAAATAAAGACACAAAGACAAACATATATATGTATATCATCTATAAATACATACAACAGGCTTCCACTGTTTCCATGTACCAAATTCACTCACAAGGCATTGCTTAGATTCATGATTTTCTGAAACACATATCTCTTTACTCTTTTACTTGTTTCAGTCATTTGACTGCGGCCATGCTGGAGCACCGCCTTTAGTCGAGCAAATCGACCCCGGGACTTATTCTTTGTAAGCCTAGTACTTATTCTATCGGTCTCTTTTGCCGAACCGCTAAGTGACGGGGACGTAAACACACCAGCATCGGCTGTCAAGCAATGCTAGGGGGACAAACACAGACACACAAACACACACACACACATACATATATACATATATACGACAGGCTTCTTTCAGTTTCCGTCTACCAAATCCACTCACAAGGCATTGGTCGGCCCGGGGCTATAGCAGAAGACACTTGCCCAAGATGCCACGCAGTGGGACTGAACCCGGAACCATGTGGTTGGTTAGCAAGCTACTTACCACACAGCCACTCCTGCGCCTATGATGATTTTGTTAAGCAAATATCGGTTTCAAATTTTGGCACAAAGCCAGCAATTTCAGAAGAGAAGTAAGTTGATTACATTGACCCCAGTGCACAACTGGTACTAATTTTACCATCCCCAAAAGGATGAAAGGTAAAGTTGACCTTGGTGGAATTTGAACTTAGAACATAAAGACACAAAATGACGCTAAGCATTTTGCATGGCATAGTAATGATTCTGCCAGCTCACTGCTTTTTGTTAAGAAATATTAAGCCAATGATGATTTTGTAAATATCAGGATTTATCTACAATTTGATATATGTTACCTATTGCTTAAGAGCAACAAACATTACATGTGTGTGTGTGTGTGTGTGTGTACATACATACATACATACATACATACATACATACATACATACATACATACATACATACATGCATACATGCATACACACACACACACATGCAAATAGGCTTTCAGTTTCCATCTACCAAATCCACTCATAAAACTCTGGTCAGCCCAGGGCCCAGAAGTTATTTACCAAGGTGAAACAGTGGAACCAAATCTGAAACCATATCGTTGGGAAGTCAAGTTGACAGACATATTTTCATACCAAATCTACTTCCAAGGGTCTTCTATAGTAGAAGACACCTTCTCAAGGTGTCATCCTGCGGAACTGGACTCATAATCACATGGTTCTCTCTCTCTCTCTCTTTCAAAGGAATATTATAATTACTATTGATTTGCTCAATCCAAATTGCAGTTACTTGTTTAATTAAATTCAAAAGTCAAAGGATAACAAAATCCATATTATTTTACTATTATACTTTTGGCAATATTGTATGACTTCGGTTGTCATGAAAGACTGCCAGAGATTATAAGCATTAATTGTGATTAAGAGGGTTTTGATTGTAGTTCATGCATAGAGAATTACTTCCTTGATATATATATAAATATATATAGGGCGAGGGAGGGAGGGAGAGAGAGAGAGAGAGAGAGAGAGTGAGAGAGAGAGAGAGAGAGAGAGAGTTGCTATGAATGACACATGTACGTAAAAGATAAAAAAGTGGAAAATTAAAGTGTCTGTGTAGGAGTGTACCAAGAAGTAATACCAAGTAAGTCATTAATGTACAGAAAAAAGAGTGTGGGAAACATAATCAAAAATGTTGAGGTAAGTCAGAGTTGGTAGAAATATGTATTGAAAGTCCTTTGTTACACATGCTGTGTTGGAGTGTTATGTTTGGCAGAACACTCTTGAAGATAAGAGAAATATTTAAGACATAGGTAGAAATGTACTCAAACCACAGTTGATTACTAATGACAAGGGAAACAACAACACAAGACAAGTCTGACGATGATGAAGGAGAGGATTGTTAACAGCTGTTTCAATTATAACTGAGATGCTGGAAGTATGGACAATAGATTGGCAAATGGTAGTCAGAAATGTTATCCTTCTTCAGAAAAGATACACTGTCACATCTTTTGATATATTGAGATAGATTCCCATATTGAGAAATGGCTAGTTTTAGAGCTCGCTGTTTGATGTTAATGGAAGCAACACCATCTAGACCAGGGGTGGGCAAACTACGGCCCGCCATAGGTTTTCATGTGGCCCGCCGAGAGCTTTTATGAATCCCAACTTCTATGCAGATAGTTCGTAACTGCTTCAGTTGTACGGTAATTCACAATAGTTTGCATTTTATTTCAGTTCACTGTTTCGTGCCTTCACAAAATTGTCCGCTGTTTGTTTGTTTCAGCTACTGTGAAGTGATGAAAAATTTCAAGAAATATTCCCATGACATAATAATAAAACACATTTCCGGGTGAAGATATCTTTTCTGTGTTTTCTCGTCAGACCCTACAAACTCAAAAATTAATAGAACAATGAAACAAGTATTGTGGCAATACAACGAGTCAATCGATATGCTTGAAACATTCAAATAAATAAATCACGTGATAGATGGTGAAGAGGGCATGATGGACGATGCGTTTCGTTCCAATGAAGAAGCCAGCCAGGTTAATAAAAGGGCTTGAACCAGCTTTTTCTGGACACAGAGCTGTGGTTGGTTATCATTCACTCTATCGATTATTTGAATTTAGTACAGACACGAGTGTTTCAAACTAGCTTTTGTTGTCTGATAAAATTTACCCAAAATGAGTTGTTCGAAGCTATCTAAAAAGCGAAAAATTGAAGAGGAATGTCGTGTTTTTAATGAAAATTGGACTGAAAAGTATTTCTTTACCGACGTTGGAGTGAAAGCTGCATGTTTGATTTGTTCTGAAACAGTTGCTGTGTTCAAGGAATATAATTTGAAATGCCAATTTTGGACACAATTTATCAAAACAAGAACTGCAAAAGAAAGCAAATGATCTGACAAAACGTTTGAAGCAACAGCAAAATGTGTTTGATAAAACTTCCTCTTTACAAAGGAACGCGACAAAGGCAAGTTTTATATTGGCCAACAAAATTGCAAAGCAAAACAAGTCATTCGCAGAAGCAGAATTTATCAAAGATTGTATGGTTGATGCTGTCAGCGTTGTGTGTCCTGAAGTTAAGTCAAAAGTAGAAGCCATTTCCCTGTCACGAAGAACTATTGTTCGTCGCATTGATGCAATTGCCGTAAATATTCATGAACAGCTGTTAACAGCCAGTGGTCGATTTCAGTGGTTTTCTATTGCTTTAGATGAGAGTACTGATATTCAGGATACTGCTCAGTTACTCATTTACATCAGAGGAATTGCCGAAAACTTTGAAATTATAGAGGAATTGTTATCTATGGAGTCTCTCAAAGACACTACTACTGGAAAAGATTTGTTCAACAGTGTCATTAACAGTTCAATCAGGTCTGGATTAACCCTAAATAAACTGGCCAGCATTACAACCAATGGAGCTCCTTCACTCACCGGTAAACATTCCGGCCTTGTGAAGTTGTTGAATGACAAAATCAAAGAAGATTTTCCACTACACAGTGTGTTGTCTTTTCACTGCATCATACATCAAGAAAGCCTTTGTAAGTCATCTTTAAAACTCAAACATGTCATCGAACCTGTGGTGCGTGCAGTGAATTTAATAAGATCATGGGGATTGAAACACAGGCAATTCCGAAGTTTCTTGGAGGATGTGGAGGCTGATTTTACTGATGTGCTGTACTACACAAATGTCCACTGGTTAAGCATTGGAAAAGTTCTTAAGAGAGTATGGGACCTCAAAGCAGAGATTCTTATGTTTCTCAAAATGCAAGACATCTCCTGTGACTTTTTAAACGAAATGGAGAGTGACGAATGGGTTTGTGATTTTGCATTTGCTGTGGACATAATGCAGAAGCTGAATGAACTTAACACAAAACTGCAAGGCAAAGGTATATTTGCTCGTGAATTGTACCTGGAAGTGAAAGCTTTTCAATGGAAGCTTGGACTTTTTGCCAAGCAGCTGAATGAGCAAAAATTTATTCACTTCCCTCTGCTGAAAACACAGTCTGTTACACAAGAATCACCGGACAAGTACAGTTCCCAGTTGATGGCTTTACAAAAGGAATTCATTAGAAGATTTGCTGATTTCAAGGCAGTTGAAGGCCTGTTCGATTTGCTTAACTCACCTCTTGCCTGTGACATTGAAACAACTACCGAGGAACTGCAGATAGAACTGATTCATTTGCAAGCTGACAATTCTTTAAAGATGATGTTTGAAAGTAAACCACTGGTCGAGTTTTATGCTTCTCTACATTCAAAAAAGTTTCAAAATCTAAAAAAATTTGCAAGAAAGATGTTTGTGTTGTTTGCATCAACTTACATATGTGAGCAGACTTTCTCCATCATGAAAATTAACAAGGGGAAGAATCGATCACTTCTCACAGACTCAAATCTTCAGTCAGTGTTAAGAATCAGCACAATCAACTTGACACCTAATTTTGACAAACTGGTAAATGACAGTAGTCAGCTGCATCATTTCATTGACATTGTTATTTACAGAGCCGCTTTGTTTTTCAAATAAATGCTTCAGGTGACGTTTCTAATTTCAGATATCAATTCATATTAATAAACTGTTATTTCTCTTTAAAATCTTTTATTTTGGGTATCCTAGAATTTAAGTATAATATTCATCATGGTTGTCCATAATATTAAGAGGTGGTTGTTCACAATTAGTGCAGATTTTACTAGGAAAATTCCATTCCTGGCAATTTGTAAGCAATAACAGGCTGTCCAAAATAACCGAGGTTCCTGTAATAATTTCAACTATAGGAGCAAATAACCGAAAAACATGAACCCGATACTCTAAAAAATACATTAAATCACTTAAACCAGGAATATTTCACAAAATTTCCTTTCAATCAATTGTGTGTTTATAGGTCTATAACCGCCTTTAAAAATATTTTCACTTGATTTTTATAAATGAGGCCCGCCAAGGTTCCAAAGGCACTGTGCGGTCTGCAATCAAAAAAGTTCGCCCACCCCTGATCTAGACTATTTGGTTTGTTAGAGTGGTATGTTTCACATTGGTGATTTTATGCATGTACAGGTGAAACAGAGGGAGTGAAAAAAGAAACTCTGAGAGGAGTTTTGTTGTGTGTAGTTAGTGTAGAATTGGAAACAAAATGGACAGCAAATGTGATAGTTTTATCTATAGAAATATTACTTACAGAGAATATTGAAAGGTAGAAGGACTGTGTAAAGTTAGGAGAGATAATCTAAAATATGAACATAACTTCACATACCTACATGGTTACCTGACAAGTCAAAATCAGCAACTACAGCATGTTCAAATGACACATTATTCTTTTATTTTTTTACTTCTTTCAGTCATTTGACTGCAACCATGCTGGCACACTACCTTAAAGAGTAGTCAAATCAACACCAGGACTTAGTTTGCTGAACTGCTAAATTACAAGGACATAAACACACCAACACCTGTTGACAAGGGTGATGGGTGAAACAAACACAGATACAAAGACACACATACATAGATTTATATTAGGTTGTCAAGAAAGTTCTTCCGGAATTTTTAATTTTGGTTTTAAATGATGTATAATCAAATTAATTTTCATTAAATTACTTTGACTTTATATATCATTTTAAAGCCCGTTTTTCACTCTATCTAATCGTGTTACTCGTTTTCTTTTTGAATAATTAGGCCATTTTTTCCAGAACATTGAATACAACGTGGACAAAAAGCAAATTCGCACAGTTTTCTTATTCCTGTTCAAGCTAGGCTGTAAAACTGCTGCAACAGCTCGCGATATCAATGATGTGTTTGGCCCAGGAACCACTAATGAACTTACAGCACAATGGTGGTTCAAGAAATTTCATAGTGGTGACGAGAGTCTTGAAGATGATAAGTATAGTGGTTGGCCATTGGATGTTGACAATGATCAACTAAGAGCCTTAGTCAAAGCCAATCCATGCACAACTGTTCGAGAGCTTGCTTCTGAATTAGACATAACATATATGACAATTTTCAACCACTTGAGAGAGATTGGAAAAACAAAAATACTTGAGAAATGGGTGCCACACAAATTGAACAACAACCAAAAAAAATGCTGTTTTGAAGTATCGTCTTCCCTTATTTTACGCAACAAGAACAACCCGTTTTTTGACCGGATTGCGACTTGCAATGAAAAGTGGATTCTTTACAACAACCGGTGATGCTCAGCTCAGTGGTTGGACACCGATGAAGCTCCACAGCACTTCCCAAAGCCAAAAGTTGCATCAAAAGAAGGTCATGGTGACTGTTTGGTGGTCTGCAGCCAGTCTCATCCATCACAGTATTTTGGATCCAGGTGAAACCATTACAGCAGAGAAGTACTGTCAGCAAATGGAAGAAACGCATAAGAAACTCTGACAACAACAGCTAGCATTGGTCAATAGAAAAGGACCAATTCTTCTCCATGACAACACTCAGCTGCACATCGCACAACTGACCCTGCAGAAGTTGAATGAATTGAGCTATGAAACTCTGCCTCATCTGCCATACTTACTCTTGCCTACCGACTACCACTTTTTGAAGCATCTCAACAACTTCCTGCATGAGAAATGCTTAAAAAACCAAGACAATGCCAAACATGCCATCAACGACTTCATTGCCACCAAGACGCAGGATTTTCATGCTACTGGCATAAATAAACTTGTTTCGCGTTGGCAAAAGTGTGTTGATTCTGATGGTGTTTAGTTTGATTAATAAAGTTTTGTTTGAGCCGAGATATGTGCATCTGATTTAAAGGTTAAAAACTGCAATAACTTTCTTGACAATTTAATACACACACACACATATATTTATATATATACAGGGTGCGTAAGATATTTGAGGACAGATTTATGTTTATAAAAGAAACAGATATATGACAACAGGTAATAACTTTATTTATCAAAAAATGCTGAGGATAAAAATAAACCTTCTTTTCTATAATCTTTTTCAATAAAACTACCTTCAGCTTCAACAACTGCTTCTATATGAGATCTAAATCATCTACAAGCTCAAATCAAGTGGTCCTGGTTCGTTTTGGACATTACTCTGACTATGGCAGATTTCAAAGAAATGTTGGTGTTATGGGCATGTTCATTGACCTCTTTCTCAACAATGCTCCACATGTAATAGTCCAATGGACTGAGATCTGGGGAATTAGAAGGCCAAATGTTAGGGGTTATGTGATCATGACAATTTTCAGCCATCCATTCCTGTGTTACTAGAGCCATGTGTGATTGTGCAGAGGCTTACTGAAATACATGTAGTCTTCCATTGCATACACTGTCAATTATTTCCAGGACCTCAATGTAGGCAGTAGAGTTAACTCTAAGGCCTTGTGGAAAGAAGTAAGGAGGCATCACGTGTCCTTCATTGCTGACAATCCCTAAAACCATGACAGTTGCAGGAAATTTTGTATGCATAACACTTGGGACTTCAGAAGGGTCTGCACATACCATCTGTCATTTCTTCTGTTAACTTTTTGATCTTGGTCGAAGTTTTTGTTTGAGAAAAACTAAATCAAATCTTCTACTGGATTTTTCAGTTTATTTAAGAGCCTTCTAGATCTGATGTAGTGATTTTCTTTTGCTTTTTCTGACAAATTGACCATGCCTCATCATATAAGATTTATATCTGATGGACAATATTTCTAACTGTTCCTTCTGACACATGGAGACCTTTTGCAATTGATGTCATGGACTTTCTGTGATTGTACTCAATGGTCTGTTGAACTTACTGGATAAATTCAGGTGTTCCGATGATTTCACAGCATTTAGAATGCTTTTTATGCTTCAATACTGGTGATATGTTTCCATCTTCAGTCTCTAGCTCCTAACAAACTTTGCAGATGAAAGATCTGGCAACTTTTAAAAATCGAGATATTTCTAAATCACTATGCTCAGCCTTTACAACCACAATAACGGCATGCTTCTTCGTTTCTTGAGTAAATTGAGGGTCTGCCATTATCATTTTCTGAAGCAAAGATTATACAGAGTTAGCAAAAAAATGCAGCAATGACCCAAAAAAAGAGTTATGTCCTTAAATACCTTATGCACCCTGTATATACATATATACGATGAACTTCTTTCATTTTCCACCTACCAAATCCACTCACAAGGCTTTACTTGGCCTGAGGCTATAGTAGAAGACACTTGCCCAACATGCCACACAGTGGGACTGAACCCAGAACCATGTGGTAGGGAAGCAAGCTTCTTACCAAACAGCAATGCCTGCACCTATTGTTTTATATATATATAAAAAAAAAAGACAGGATGGTCAAGGCTGGAATACTTTTGTTTATTGATCTACTTGATCAGGGCTGATTTGGAGCTAATTTGATGATTCTGTATAAAAAAAAAATAAAAATATTAAAAAATACAGACTTTAGGTTGTTCAAAAAAAATTCCCTATATTGAATATAAAGGCAATCAGTAGAAAGGGTATAATCACGATGTGATATGTATTTCTTTCTCTTTACCACTTGTCTAATGTTTTTACTTTATGTTCAAATTTGTTGACTAGTTAAGACTGTTGTCACATTTTAGTCATTTGTCTTTCCTATTTACACTAAGACATAAAAAAAAAATTAAAACATTCATTCTTTCAATAGTGAGGCACAGCAATAGGAAGACAAAACATCCTGGTTTATTGGTTATTGACACATAAACAGTTCAGTCATTTAAAGAAAATTAATTTAATCCCAGGTTATCAAATGTATCTTCTGTCAAATGCAAATAAAGCAGAAAATATAAATGATAAATATAACAAAACAAAAAACATAGATCAGATTAGTTAAGCCAAGTACTCTAAATATATGACAACACTTCTAAATAAATGAAATCAGAATTGTTGAAAAATATGAAATTTCAATTTTTCTTTCTAAAACAGAAATTGCTGTTTTCCTTTTAAAATATGTATAAGCAGCAAAAAAATCAGTATCAGATCTTACAATATTTCTACTTCTCTGACTAAGGACTTCCATCTTAAGGAAGTACATATCATATGTGTGCATGTATGAAGATCCTTAAGTATGAATCTACTGCTGGTATGCAAATCTGGGTGCTTGTATGTCCACATGACAAGTGTATGAACATGTTTTTTGTGTAAGCATGAGTATATGTGAGCTTCTAAATATAACTAAAGAAAAAAATAAAATATAAAATACAAAAATTTAATTAGCAAACTCTGTTTGTGAATATTGTCAATGTAAAAGATTTAAAATGTACAGAGATAAAAGGATACTAGAGATGAAGCTATTTGTCCTAAAGTGGACAGTTTCTGTTTATTCCTATAATCATCAATGACAATGCTTTTAGAAATACAAAACCTAATTGTATTTGAAGAATAAAAACAGACACAGTCTTTCATATTAATTTTCCATCTTAGGAAGATTACCAAACACCAAAAATAGACATAATAGCATTAGTATTGAAAACTGCATGACTGTCTAGCCACTTACATATATTTAATAAATTACTGACAAAATAAATGCTTTGTTATGCTTGTATTTTTTCAGGATACAATTCAGCTCAATATACAGCCATAGCATTTTACATTTCTATTGTTATTTTGTATTGATTTAAAAAAACTCAAGTTGTACCATTTACAATTTCAAGCACATATTTAAGTGCTCAATCTGCTGAAAATGTGAATTTAGCTTTTGTTTAGTATAGCTCTTTCCTTTTGCTGTGAAAAAATTAAATGTTACGTACATGACTTCTAGTTTCCACACTTTTCTTGTTCCAAATATGGTTCCTTTCCTTAGTGTCAAGGCCTTCAAATTAAATTCACTTATCATCCCTGTTATGTACAAACCTTGTTGTGTGATCCAAAGTCAGGGGATCAATAACAACATTGTTTTTCAAGTAGTGATTACATTATTATGTCAAATGTATCTTTTTGTCAAGTCATGTGATTTGATGCAGATTTGAATATTTCCAGCAGGTCAGCAACTACACAGAGGTTCCTTTCCTGAAGCATGCTAAAAGATTATATAGATATAGATATAAATAGACAGAGAGGGAGAGAGAGAGGTGGGGCATACATGCTTATATATATATATATACACACACACAGAGGGTACGATGGATACATTGTCACCATTTTATATTTTTAAATTCACACATGCACTTTGTTTCTTTGGGATTTTGTCGACTACACAGTATAGTTGGATCAGGTGGGCACCATCTGTGAGAAAAACAGCACCATGACACAATTCACTCTACCAGAAATTTAGAAACGACATGCTGTACTGCTTGGTATTCAGATGGTGATAAAAATCAAACATCCAGTCAACATCATGATGGCAACACTATGCTGCCATTCATCTTCCCACTTGGACTTAGACCCAACACAGGGGCCTACATAAACTGCCTGGAGGATGTAGTGCTGACCTGGGTCAAGAGGGTGGCTGCTGGAAGATCCTATCCGGCAATAGGATTCTGCACCATGCTACACAAGCAGGAGAACCCAGTCATGTCTGTCAGACAATTTCTGCAACTACATCTGGCCACCCAACACCCCAGACTGCAACCCCATTGATTATTATGTGTGGGATGCAGATGAGTGAGAAACCAACAAAACTCCTTTTAATACAAAAGATGAACTGAAGGCAACGATTATGACAGCACTTTACCAACTTAAAAAAGGAGACTGTGCAGAAGAGTTGCAGGAGATTCCGAAGTCATCTGGAGGGCACGGTTAAAGCCAATGGCGATTTTATTGAATAAATTTACTCTTCAGTATTTGAAGATATTTTTATGTAATTTTGGTAAATATATCTGTTAAAATGAGATGTCAGTATTATTTTAATTTTTGTCTAATTTAGACGACAGTTTATTCACCACACCCTGTATGTATGTATGCATGTGTATATTATGTCAGGTCACTTTTGAGTGCTACTGGTAACATGTAACCCAGTACAACCTGTTGCATGGTCGAGTCGTCGGCGACTAAACCGGCAACCCCAACAAGCTTGCTTGGTGAGGAGGGTGTTTATTGGACACCCTGCGGGATGAAAAACAAAACCCGTCAAAGGGCGTAGGAACTCTTGAGAGTCAACAGCCATCCAATAAATGTCTTAAGGCTGTATCATGCGCGGGGACATAGAAATAATCGGACTGAATAACCGATCGCGCGGTTAAACCATTGGGAGTGAAGGACTCCTAGCCTTTGTTAGGGCATCCTTCTAGGAGAAGGTAACTCAGGTAACTGGGATAACTCCGACAAAAAAACCTGCGGCTCAGTGGTTACCGATGATGTTGACTTGTTCTTCTTTTCTGATTATGGCTGCTGTTGCTTAGTGAGTGAGATTGACTCAGTGCACAGCCTTTCCTCA
Organism: Octopus sinensis; assembly: GCF_006345805.1. NCBI lineage: Eukaryota > Metazoa > Mollusca > Cephalopoda > Octopoda > Octopodidae > Octopus > Octopus sinensis. The sequence continues at coordinate 81,637,906 of NC_042997.1, read as the reverse complement.
CTTTAAAAAAAAATCTTCTTGCACAGGCATTGCATGATAACAACATTGATTAAGCTTCGCACAATGGCCATACTCGATAACAAGGGGGCAGCCACCATGTGTGTGTGTGTATATATATATATATATATATATATATATATACATATATATATACATATATATATACATATATATATATATACATATATATATATATACACATATATATATACACATATATATATATATATATATATATATATACATATATATATACATATATATATATATATATACATACATATATATATATATATATATATGTATGTGTATATATATATATATAGATATATATATATATAGATATATATATATATATATATAGTATATATATATATATAATATATATATATATAGATATATATATATATATATATATATATATATATGTATATATATATGTTATATATATATATATATATATATATACATATATATATGTATATATGTATATATATATATATATATGTGTATATATATATATGTATATATATATATATGTATATATATATGTATATATATATGTATGTATATATATATATTATATATATACATATATATATATACATATATAAAAAGAATCAGGTGGAAAACTTATCATTTTGATGTCAAATTGAAGAAGAACCCTCAGGAAAAGAATACCGAAAAGAACTTTGGAAGAATTTTTAGAAGTAGAAAGAGTCCACCTCAGAATCCACTCCTGGAGAATTTCGAGAAAGACTTACTAAATCTTATAGATGATATTAACTTCAAGGAATACCCGTTAAGATATAACCCTCACCTTAGACACCTTAGGAACTTTATTCATTCAACCCGGTGCAAACAGGGAATCTTAGTACCAGCGGATAAAACTGGCAATATGTATAGAGTAGATTACACTCTTTATAGTAAATTAATTATGAAAGAACTAAACTCCAAATATAAAATTACGACTAAGAATAATTTGAAAAAAGTAAACCTGGAAATAAAAGAGATTATGGAGAAATTAAATTTGACGGATAGAACAGAGCCGCTCAAACCATGCGAGCCCAGAATCAACCTTAAAGACCACAAAAAGAATTTCTTGGAAAACCCTTCGGTAAGGTTGATTTGTCCAACTAAGTCGGACATTGGCCGACTTAGTAAATCTATCCTGGATACTGTTCTACCCCAAATAACCCCTTTTCTTCCCATAAGCCTATGGCTAAATACAGATGAAGTTCTAAAATGGTTTAACTCTCTAAATAATACTAGTAGTCTGTCCTTTATTCAGTTCGATATAAATAGTTATTACTCTAGTATTTCCCCTATCCTGCTAAACAAATCACTAATTTTTGCTATGAATCGCTCCCTCATATCTAGAGAAGAAATCAATATTGTGCTACTAGCTAGGAAAACATTTATAGAATTTGAGGATAAGTTATGGACTAGAGCAGATACACCTAATTATTTTGATATAGCCATGGGTTCAAGTGACTCGGCTGAGGTAACTAACCTAGTGGGCGCGTATCTATTAAAATGCATAAGTAAGGATATTCCAGAACTACAGGGCGGTTTATATAGGGATGATGCTCTGTTTGTTATCCCTAGTAATAATAAATCTAGTATAGAAAGGATTAGAAAGAGAATTAATAAGTTTTTTAAAGATTTTAACCTCAACATAACGTATGAACCTGGCACTAAAATAGTTAATTTCCTAGATATTACGTTAGACCTTAACTCCAAGCTACATTACCATTTAGAAAGGAAGGCGAAATCACGAGATACGTAAACAAATTATCCAACCATCCACCAAATATAATTGAATCTTTAACCAGAAATATTTCATTAAGAATTTCAAAATTATCTTCAAATAAGGATATATTTAACTCCCATTCTGAGCATTATAATACAGCGTTAACTAAGGCAGGATACAACCAAAAAATTACATTCATAGATAAGGGGAACTTACATACTCCTAATAAAGAAGTTATCATTAATCATATAAGCAGCAATATAGACCAGGCCCGAAATAGAAGTAGAAATAGATTCACGGTAACCGCAAATCTAGCGTACAAGCCCAATAATTCAAATAGAAGTAAAAACCAAAGCATAAGTAATTCGGATAAAATGGAATTAGATAAATCAAAAATGCACACAAATTATAGTAGTAAGTACAATGACTTTGATAAGATGAAGGATAATAATAATTCTACGAACCCTGATTCAAATTCAAGGAAATTTAATAGAAATAAAAATAAAAAAGATATAGTATGGCTGAATATTCCTTTCAACTGTGCGATTCAATCGGATATACAGAGCAAATTCAAAGTAATTCTAGAAAAAAATTTCCCAATCTCTCATAGATATCATAGAATTATTTCTAAGAAAACAGTTAGAATTTCTTATTCAACCCTCCCAAATATGTCCACTTTAATAGCTAAGATTAATAATAACAACATTAAACTAGCCAGGAAAGATGAAAATAAAAATAATAATAACAACAGGAATACCAATAACAATTATAGCAATACTAACAACAATAAACGCAACAATAGTAACTATCAAAACAGTAACTATGAAATTAGTAACCTCAAAACGACTAATAATAATATTAGCAGTAATAAGAGTAGTAATAATACCGATACTAATAGAAGTAAAAATGTTAATAATAGAAGTAAGGCTAATAGAGAAAATGCAGAGAAGGAAAATATCAATGATATCTATAGTAACAATATACAGTTTGTTAATAATACTAACAATAATAGTAACATTACTAATAATGTAAATAATCATGGTAGGACTTTAGACCTAAAAGATGGAGCAATAGGATCATTAAATAATAACAATGCTTTGGATAGCAGCACCAACTATAAAAATAATAATAATAATAAGGATAATTATACTCATGATAATCATAATAATAAGAACATAAAACATCTACCCATGAATAATCCAACTTCTGAAGTTGTTCCTCCTACGTGTAAGTGTAGAATTAAGTCAAGATGCCCGGCACCCGGTCTTTGCGGGGAAAATAACGTAATCTATAAATGTACCATATCTACTGAGAATAACGAATTTTTTTATATTGGGTGCACAATAAATTTTAATAAGAGAGTTAGAAACCACATCTCATCTTTTGGATTACGTCATAAAGCTGGTACCACCACACTTTCAAGTAAAATCTGGGAACTCAAAAATAATAACAAGAATTATAATCTTAATTGGGAAATAGTTAGGAGAGCAATACCGTATAAAAATAGCAGAGTTGGTTGCCAACTCTGCTCAAAGGAAACCTATGAAATTCTAAGGCATAGAAAAAATAGAAACTTGTTAAATAACCATATTGAAATAGGACAAGTTTGTGTCCACGCTAAATTGAAGACCCTAAAATATTTTAAGTGAATAAATGTATAGAACAATCGTAACAAGATAGGTAGATAAATATAACCGGGTCTTTAATAGTATAACATTATTTTTTAAGTAGATATCTGCGATTTCTCACACTATACTTATCTTTTTCTTTGTAACTACACCTGATTTTAAACATTGGGAAATTAAAATAGTATTCGTACATTGCTTAATTGAAAGTTTATCTAATTCTTAATTCTTAAATCTTAATTTTTAGTGTTATTTAATTCTTAAAATCTAATTAAAATTTTAATTTTTAATTTTGGAACTTAATCTAGTTTAGGAACCACTACTTTAATAAATTAAGTTACTAAAGCTTAGCAATTCTATTACAGAATTAAATTAAGCGAAGAAAAGAACAAGAAACTCCTTGAAAGTAGTATGATAAACTTCAATAAATAGACACATTCCATCACACCTTGTTAATTAAATTCTCGTTAATGTTATTGATAGGCTACAATTTTAAGACAGTAACATGAATAAATAAAATAAAATAATTTTAAATGACCTTTGGTTAAGGGTTGCACTTAGTCCTTTCTCTTATTGTATTCCCTTTAGCAATAGCTATTGACCCCTCTACCCCTGACCTTGTTTATCTCTTTAAATCCTCTTTAGATCATATCTGCTTTCATCCGTGTCAGGTTGATAGTAAATAGCGGTGTACTGGTCAAAAAAATAATTTCTTTCCACATAGTTCCTGAATTCTTAAAGTTTCTTAAAGATTCAAGCTAACTAAGCTATCTGCAAATTCTTCTGTATTTGGTCACTTAAAAAAAAAAAAAAAAACCCTCCCGCTAAGTTGTCACAGTATACTTCTATATAGCGCCTTTTTTTCTCCCCATTCCACTTTTTCTTTCTTCTTTCCTTTTTCTTTTTCCTTTTCTTTTCTTTCTCTTTCTTTCCTTATTTCTTCTTCTCCTTTTTCTTTTTCTTTTTTTCCTTGTCTTTCCTTTTTCTTTTATCTTATTTTATTTTCTCTGCCCCACAAATAAATTCCTTCACCCTTTAGAATTCTCAACATAGCAGTTTGCACAGAGAGCAATAACATGCAAATTACCTTATCATATAGCATGAAATGATTGTGTAATTCATAATGGTTAAATACATCGTCTGTGAGTATGAAATCACTCATCTTACCACTGGAAATGTAATCTTCACTATGGATTAATTCACCTTTTCTGTGAAGCTAATAAGTCTTTAAAAACCGTGATAAGTCTGTGCATCATCCTCTTCATATCTCTGGAAATTTAAATCTACACTATGGATTGATTCATCTTCTCTTCGAAACTAAT
>NC_042997.1:81629541-81633106 GCF_006345805.1 Octopus sinensis | reverse complement strand
ATATATAAGTATATATCTGTTTCTACGTCTTATTGTGATGTCCTGTACTTCCGTATAATTATTTATATATGCCAGTATATATACATGTAGATGTAGGTACGTACATATATGTTTGTATGTATGCATATATTTTATTATCTCCTTATTGTCTGACAGCGCCCCGCATCAGGTTCGTTCCGATCGTCGTTTCGATCCACTTCTTGGTCCCCTTTTTTATATTAATATTATTATATTGAAGATGCGGTACTCTCTCCCTTTGCTTAACCTCTTCAATCTTTCTCCCTCCCCCTCCTCCTCTCTCTTCGCCGCGTGTCCCCCCCTCCTCTTCCCTCTTCCTTGCCTATAAAACAAAATTCCTTTACACGTGGTTACCACTATGAAAAGACTGCCTCCACGCGCTGCATACTACACTTTCGTCCTTGCCAGCAAAAAGGTTCTTCCGTTCGTCCCTTGTGTGGTTAATTTCCTGTATAGTATTCTTGTTATTTTCTTGTTTTGTAACTAATTGTACTTTTTGTACATGTATTTTTATTTTTGCAGTTTTATTGTTTGTCTATGCCAGAAAAAAGGCTTTTTCGTTCGTCCTCTTGTGTTTGTTTTTGTACATGTATTTTAATTTTGCAGTCTTATTGTTACGTCTTTTTGTGTTCGTACTCATTGTGCCCCGCTGCTTGAAATTTTATTTTAATTCTCTCGCAGGAAGGCCTATTGGATTAGTGTTCTGTTATGCCTTCGAAACATGCCTGACTCCTCTAGCGACAGCTGATGACGGGGGTTTTGTCCTTGTGTAACCTGTCCTGTATTGGTTTTCGTTTTCCGTTTTCTTGTTTTTTGTTTTTTCTGTTTCTACGTCTTATTGTGATGTCCTGTACTTCCGTATAATTATTTATATATGCATGTATATATACAGGTAGATGTAGGTACGTACATAATGTTTGTATGTATGCATATATTTTTATTTATCTCCTTATTGTCTGACAGCGCCCCGCATCAGGTTCGTTCCGATTCGTCGTCGTTCGATCCACTTCTTGGTCCCCTTTTTTATATTAATATTATTATATTGAAGATGCGGTACTCTCTCCCTTTGCTTTAACCTCTTCAATCTTTCTCCCTCCCCCTCCTCCTCTTCTTCGCCGCGTGTCCCCCTCCTCCTTCCCTCTTCCTTGCCTATAAAACAAAATTCCTTTACACGTGGTACCACTATTGAAAAGACTGCCTCCACGCGCTGCTACTACACTTTCGTCCTTGCCAGCAAAAAGGCTTCTTCGTTCGTCCCTTGTGTGGTTAATTTCCTGTATAGTATTCTTGTTATTTTCTCGTTTTGTAACTAATTGTACTTTTTGTACATGTATTTTTATTTTTGCAGTTTTATTGTTTGTCTATGCCAGAAAAAAGGCTTTTTCGTTCGTCCTCTTGTGTTTGTTTTTGTACATGTATTTTAATTTTGCAGTCTTATTGTTACGTCTTGTTTGTGTTCGTACTCATTGTGCCCCGCTGCTTGAAATTTTATTTTAATTCTCTCGCAGGAAGGCCTATTGGATTAGTGTTCTGTTATGCCTCGAAACATGCCTGACTCCTCTAGCGACAGCTGATGACGGGGGTTTTGTCCTTGTGTAACCTGTCCTGTATTTGGTTTTCGTTTTCCGTTTTCTTGTTTTTTGTTTTTTCTGTTTCTACGTCTTATTGTGATGTCCTGTCCTTCCGTATATTTATTTATATATGCATGTATATATACAGTAGATGTAGGTACGTACATATATGTTTGTATGTATGCATATATTTTATTTATCTCCTATATATATATAAGGTATATATATATAAGTATATATATATATATATATATATATATATATATATATATATATATATATATATATAGATATATATATAAGTATATATATATATATATATATATATATATATAAGTATATATATATATATATATATAGATTATATATATAAGTATATATAGATATATATATAATATATATATATAATAAGATATATATATATTATATATATATATATATATATATATATATATATATAAGTATATATATATAATATATATATATATAAGTATAGATATATTTATATATATATATATATAAGTATATATATATATATTATATATATATATAAGTATATATATATAGATATAATATTAAGTATATATATATATATATATAAGTATATAGTACATATATAATATATATAAGTATATATATACATATATATATATAAGTATATATAGATTATATATTATATATATATATATATATATAGATATAAGTATATATATATAATATATATATATATATATATATATAAGTATATATATATATATATATATATATATATATTATATATAAGTATATATAATATATATATATATATATAAGTATATATATATATATATATATATATTATATATATAAGTATATATATATATATATATATATATATATAAGTATATATATATATATATATATAGTATATATATATATATATGTATATATATATATATATATATATATATATATATATATAGTATATATATAATATATATATATATATAAGTATATATTATATATAATATAAGGTATATATATATTATATTATATATATATATATATAAGTTATATATATATAGATATATATATATATATAAGTATATATATATATATATATAAGTATATTATATATATAAGTATATATATATATATATAGTATATATATATATATAAGTATATATATATATATATATATATAAGTATATATATATTATATATATAAGTATATAGTATATATATATATAATATATATAAGTATATATATATATATATAAGTATATATATATATATATAAGTATATATATATATATATATATAAATATATTGTGTACGTACAGCCATGCTACATGGTAGTGAAACATGGGCCGTGACAGTGAGGATATGCGTAAGCTTGCAAGAAATGAAGCCAGTATGCTCCGATAGATGTGTAATGTCAGTGTTCATAATCGTCAGAGTGTAAGTACTTTGAGAGAAAAGTTGAACCTAAGAAGTGTCAGTTGTGGTGTGCAAGAGAGACGGCTGCGCTGGTATGGTCATGTGACGAGAATGCTGCTGAAGATAGTTGTGTGCAAAAGTGCTACAACCTAGCAGTTGAGGGAACCTGTGGAAGAGGTAGACCCAGGAAAACCTGGGACGAGGTGGTGAAGCACGACCTTCGAACTTTAGGTCTCACCAAGGAAATGAGTGAAGACCGAGTCCTATGGAAGTGTGCTGTGCATGAGAGGACCCGGCAGGACTAGTCAGGCCATATCCCGTGGCCCCTACCTGGGACGTAGTCGATCCACCTGTGCATACCTTCCTTCTTGTGACACTTGTGAAGACCTGCTGAGGCAAGTGAAAATCAATCAAAATAGATGAACATCAATGGAATTTGTATCTTTGTGGTACCAGTGCCTGTGGCACACAAGAAAACCATCCGAACGTGGCCGTAGCCAGTACCGCATCGACTGGCCTCCGTGCTGTGGGAAATGGTGGCACATAAAAAACACCAT